>NW_027210255.1:0-89195 GCF_027789765.1 Dendropsophus ebraccatus | reverse complement strand
TGCTGTGAAATGCAATACCATGGGGCCTGTTGATAGTACGTCTTGCAAGATATCAAAGCATGTCATGTCAAACATAATATGTGGCAGAAGTCATTGAGTGTTCATGTATTTACAATGGGACTATAGGCATAGGTTGACGCAGGCACTTCTAGTAGAGGCTTATCTTCTCTAACATAGGATAGGTATGTTGATGTCTCCATTATTAACCTGATCTTTGCCATTGAGTGAGAGTTGGAACATACGTACCAGCAGGCTAATGTGAATAGGAGTCTTGGGGCCCTATTACACTGAGCGATAATCAACCGAATCGGTCGATTCGGCTAATTATTGTTCCGTGTAAGAGACAACGATCAGGTGATGACTAGAGATGAGCGAACCTGCCGAGGTTCGGGTTCGTATGAACCTGGACTCTCGGCTTCTGACTGCCGCTGTCTGCAGCCTCCGTGAAGAGGGAGGATACAGCCGGAGGACCGCCTGGAAAACTGAGATACAGCCATAGCCATAGGCTGTATCCCAGTTTTCCAGGCAGTCCTCCGGCTGTATCCACCCTCTCCATTGAGCGGGCAGACAGAAGCCAAGAGTTCAGGTTCACACGAACCCGAACCTCGCAGGTTCGCTCATCTCTAGTGATGACAATGATCATTTGCTGATCGTTGGTTTAGGTTTGGACATAAAATCAGGCGCGGACCAGGCATCGCAATGTGTAATAACAATGTGCATCCCATGGCTAACGATTGCCCAAACACCGCGGCGTCCCGGCCTGTGATTGGCTGAACAGCCTGTTAACTGCGGAGCACAGGAGAGAAGACTGGGAGCAGGGAGAGGTAAGGTGTCTATTAGTGTGATTAGTCGCCAGCAGAGAGCAGAGAACAAAGGATTACACAGTGGGAGCTGTGTGAAAGCCGGTATTCAGAGGTCAGGGAGGTCAGTGCTGACTTCAGAGGAGATAGTCTAGGGATGTAGATTTAAATCAACTCTTTGTTGTCCTGTTTTGGTGCCTCATCTCCCTCCACCCCTCCCCTCTCCATGGAAAACCATGAAGACAGGGGGCAGACCTTCAAACTGCTTTTTCATGATAAAAATGTATTTTTCTGCTAATAAACCCAATTACAAAGTCTCTTAAAATCGCCTGTAATATTCATTTCTGCAAAAAAAAAAAATTTAAACAACAGTGACACTTTAACCTTTAAGGACATGGCCCATTTTCGTTTTTACGTTTTCGGTTTTTCCTCCTTGTGTTTAAAAGGTCATAGCACTTGCATTTTTCCACCTAGAAACCCACATGACCCCTTATTTTTTGCGTCACTAATTGTACTTTGCAATTACAGGCTGAATTTTTGCATAAAGTACACTGCGAAACCAGAAAAAAATTCAAAGTGTGGTGAAATTGAAAAAAAAAAACGCATTTCTTTTATTTGGGGGAAATGTGTTTTTACGCCATTCGCCCTGGGGTAAAACTGACTTGTTATGCATGTTCCTCAAGTCGTTACGATTAAAACGATATATAACATGTATAACTTATATTGTATCTGATGGCCTGTAAAAAATTCAAACCGTTGTTAACCAATATACGTTCCTTAAAATCGCTCCATTCCCAGGCTTATAGCACTTTTATCCTTTGGTCTATGGGGCTGTGCGAGGTGTCATTTTTTGCGCCATGATTTGATCTTTCTATCGGTACCTTGATTGCGCATATACGACTTTTTGATCGCTTTATATTACATTTTTTCTGGATTTGATGCGACCAAAAATGCGCAATTTTGCACTTTGGGATTTTTTTGCGCTGACGCCGTTTACCGTACGAGATCAGGAATGTTATTAATTAATAGTTCGGGCGATTACGCACGCGGCGATAGCAAACATGTTTATTTATTTATTTATTTGTTTACTTTTATTTAAAACCTGGGAAAAGGGGGGTGCTTCAGACTTTTATTAGGGGAGGGGGCTTTTTACTATTAACAACACTTTTTTTTTTTTTTTACACATATACTAGAAGCCCCCCTAGGGGACTTCTAGTATATACACTTGGATCTCTCATTGAGATCTCTGCAGCATAGATATGCTGCAGAGATCCATGAGATCGGCACTCGTTTGCTTTCGGCTGCTGCAGCCGAAAACGAACGAGTGCCGAGCCGAGGACGGCGCCATCTTGGACGCGTCCCCGGCCGGCATCAGTAACGGAGATCGCTCCTCCGGGACAAGGTCCCGGAGGAGCGATCTCCCCCACTAGACCCCAGGGAAACGTTGCCTCCGGTAATCGGAGGCAGCTGTCAACTTTGACAGCTGCCTCCGATTAGCTAATTAGCGGGCACGGCGATCAGACCGTGCCCGCTAATAGCAGCGGTCCCGGGCTACTCGCGGCACCCGGGATCGCGGCACTTCAAAGCGGGGCCGCGCGTTGAAGTGCAAGTGAGGACATATGACGTACGCATACGTCCTATGTCCTTAAGAGGTTAAAGTATCTGATCTAATACAAGAGAAATGCATAAATTAGACCTAGCATTGGGAGCTATGGGACATACATACAGAGACAGGAACACCTGTCAATTTGAAAGGAGACCATGCTATGTTAGACTGAGGGAGCAGGGATATGGCCACAAGAATTACAATCAATGGAGCTGTGTCACAGAGGGGAGGGGGTTTGTCACACTGGGGGCCAGTGGATCCCCAGCAGCCAGTTAAAAAAAGGACCACGGCACCAGCATCCCTGCACCAGCGCCAACCAATTCATGTCAAAAAAAATTAAAGCAATGTAAATAATGGTACATTCGCTTTAACGCCCTAAACAGCCACAGGGAGGATTACTGCATATATACCTTTGTTAAGTACTTTGTAAAATGCACTGACCAAGGAAAACACTAATGCCCTGGAGGCTGATGCTAAATATTTAGAGAAGCAAGCTCTTACCCTAGCTTCGTGTAATAGGAGTATCCTGGCTTGGCCTCTCAGAAAAGTACTAGCAGTGGCAATCATTCCCATTACATGATATAGAACACAGGAAAAGACTGTGATCATGGAAATTTTATAGCCCATTGCTTTCTACTGGGCTATTCATTAGAGATGAGCGAACCTGGAAGCATGCTCGAGTCCATCCGAACCCGAACTTTTGGCATTTGATTAGCGGTGGCTGCTGATGTTGGATAAAGCCCTACGGCTATGTGGAAAACATGGATATAGTCTTTGGCTGTATCCATTTTTTCCAGACAACCTTAGAGCTTTATCCAAGTTCAGCAGCCCCAGCTAATCAAATGCCGAACGTTCGGGTTTCGTATGGACTCGAACACGAACCCGGTTTGCTCATCTCTACTATTCATACGTTTCGTTCTTTTTTTTTCTTGGATCTGCAATCCATTCTGTTAAAAAATCGGACATGTCATAACTCACTCAGATCCCCCATAGAAATCAATGTAATCCGTGTTTTTCACAGATTCCACAGAAGTGGTTTCCATGAAAAACATTGATTCGATGTCAGTGATGTGATGTTAACTAGCATTGTACAATTTTAACAGATCCGTAAGAAACACGGACACGGATGCAAAACGGATTCAATCAAAGACGGTTTTCAACGGATCAAGGAGGTAGATAGCGGACTTCATCCACGGACCTTGAAAATCACTGAATGTGTTAATGAGGCCTTAACCCCTTCCCGCATCAGGGAGTAACTGTACTGTCCTGATGCGGGAGGGTGTGTGCAGCCTGGGACCACGGGCGATTGCCGCACCCGCTAATTATACATTTAAATACAGCTGTCAAAACTGACAGCTGCATTAAATGTATAATCTGCAGCTTTCCCTGGTGTCTAGTGGAGGATCGTGGAGGGGAGATCCCTTCTGCTTACCGGGCTGGGGTTCAGCGTCGCACTGACCCTAATCACGGCTCAGCAATCCATTCATCTGATCGGTCATTGCTGTATTAAGTATACTTCAGTGATCTCTATGGGAGATCACTGCAGTAATACTGAAAGTCAGGGGGGTCAGGGGGACTAAATGTTAAAGTGTAATATTAAAAAAATGTTTTTATTAATAAAAAAAATCCCCATCCCTAATAAAGTTTGAATCACCCCCCTTTTCCCATTTTATAAATAAAAATAAATAAATCAACAAAACATATTTGGTATGGCCGCGGTGCGTATTTGCCCAAACTTTTTTTTTAAGGTTTAATTTTTTAAAAGCTGTCACATAAAAGAAAAGTGATATAAATTAAATATCATTGTAATTATACCGACTTGAGAAACATATAGAACATGTCAGTTTTACTATAGAACGAATGGCATAAACATGAAACCCCCCCCAAAATGAAAACAAATTGCCTTTTTTTCCAATTTCACTGCACAAATAATTTGTTTCTGATTTCACAGCATACATTATGGAAAAATGAAGTCTGCCATTGCAAAGTACAATTAGTGGCACAAAAAATAAGGGCTTATGTGGGTCTCTAGGTGAAAAAGTGCACAAGGAGGAAAAAATGAAAATGCAAAAAAACGAAAATTAGCCCGGTCCTGATTGGGTTAGGCAGTATATGTATGTATGCACTAACCTTCCCTGTGGCTATTTAGGGCTACCACAAAACATAATCCCTTTAAATTTAGTATCCAAAATTTAATGAAATTCGGTATTGGAACAATGTGTCATCATCATCTTTACAAATCTTTATATTCTCTATTTCTGTGACCAAACCCAAAGGTTGTGGAATCCCTAGGCCCTCCTCCAGAGAGTGGCACATTCCTAATGCTCTTATCAAGGGTTCCTTATGGCACCGCTGGGTGTTTGCATAAAGGCGGCACTGTACAGTGAGCTCGATTAATCAAGAAAAACAGGAAGATAAAAGCATTATCCTCTCCAGAGGAGGCAGGTGGAATAGGTCAGTTATATAATCAGGAGCATTACAATGTGACACATTACATCTCAGGAAAGGGAAAGACAATCCTGCAATGGAGGGGAGATTAAGGGAATGAATAAGAGTGAAAAGTAAAAGAATGAGGCTATACGCTGAATAATTCCAAAATATGCAGAATAGCAGTACTGAAATGTAAATGTTATAGAGAAGTAAAGTTTTGTTATGGCATGACGCCGATAGATAGATAGGAGATAGATGATAGATAGGAGATAGATAGATAGATAGATAGATAGATAGATAGATAGATAGATAGATAGATAGGAGATAGATAGATAGATAGATAGATAGATAGATAGATAGTAGATAGATAGATAATAGATAGATAGATAGATAGATAGATAGATAGATAGATAGATAGGAGATAGATAGATAGATAGATAGATAGATAGATAGATAGATAGATAGATAGATAGATAGGAGAGATATATATAGATAGATAGGAGATAGATGATAGATAGGAGATAGATAGATAGATAGATAGATAGATAGATAGATAGATAGATAGATAGATACATAGATAGATAGATAGATAGGAGATAGATAATAGATAATTAATAGTATACATACTTGGCTAGATGTATTTATGCACAAAGATTGAAAATTTATACAAGAAATGGTCAGAGAGAAGAAAAGATTATGTAAATGGAAGTCCTGCTCACACCTTATTGAGCCAGAAAGATTTTTTTGAACAATACATTTTGATATAGGAATAATTTCTTTATCAGTTTCTTTCATTCTTCAAATTTCTATACTTATTGTCCAAATAAATCCTTTTAGGCGTGAGCAGGACTTGTGTTACCAGTGTGATGTCTGCATGCTGGTCACCGCTGAGGAGTAGTGGCCACTTTATATTCTGAAAGGTATACACTCCATTCTTAAAAACCTCATTGCCTATTGGGTGTCACCCTATGTTGCGCTTTGTGCCTCTTTCTTTTGTTCTAAGTTCTCATCATGGATTGAGAGGATGGAGAAGTACTGTTGAGGGCACTGTGAAAAAAGAATGAAAATAATATTGTGGCATTCACCCCTATTTCTAGACAGAGGAACACTCTAATTTAGGATATGAGGCACATAAAATTTAGTTTTAGAAGAAAAAAGATAAGAATGAAGGAACTAGACCTGAATAATAATAATAATAATAATAATAATAATTCCTTAATTTTTATAGCACCAATATTCTGTACTGCTTTGAGGAGATTGTCATCACTCTAAATTCCATTTTAACCAACCAATAGAGATGAGCAAAGCGAATCTGACAAATTTCGAATTGCAGCAAATAAGACGTTTAATACGCCTTGTTGTGATTTGCGAATTCGCCAGATTCTTTTCGCAAATTTGCTAAACATAGTGGCCACAATAGCGAACGCACATGTTAGCTTACAGTACTGTTTTTGGTGGGAGCAAGGGATTATCCATAGTCCCTTGCACCTGTCCAATCACCTGTAAGCCCCACTGTGATGTCAGCAACCCTCCCACACCCTCTATATAAGGTGACTGGCTTCCTGGAGGCGGCCAGTCGGCTGTGTGTAGTGGAGAGCAGGTTACAGCAGGCAGTTAGAGCAGGGAGAGAAATACAGACAGATAGGAACAGAAAGGATAGGAAGGTGGATGTGGGTGGGAGCAGTGAAGCCATTGTCCAGTATGCCAAGTAACTGGGTGACTGTTGTCCATTATACCAAGTAACTGGGTGACTGTTGTTCCTTATAGGAAGTCGCTGGGTGTGCATTATAGGAAGTCACAGTGAACATAGTGTCCATCTTAATACCTTACTGGGTGCTCATTTACCAATGTCCACTGCTGTCCTGGGAGAAAATTGATATTATGCTACTGATCCACCAATGTCCACTACTGTCCATGGTGGAAATTGAATGATTGACAGGCTGATTGACAATTTTTTTTTTATTTACATTTTCCAACTTTTGACACTGTCACAGCAACAGCAGCTGTTGAAAAAAATCACTATAATAGTCACACTATTGTAGCTCCTATAGTTTGCCTTTTTTACTGGAATTTGTATGCGATTAGCGAATATTGTAGGGGGAACCCGGACTAAACCCACAGAAAATATATTGTCCTTGGTGGCATTTGAGCTCAAGATACAAAGCAACCGGGCCAACTACTGAACCGCCATGCTGCCTGAAAAAAATAGGAATTTTTTTTTTACACTTTGCATAAGGGAGGGTGCGGGAAGTTTGGGAGTAAGAGAGTTACTGTTTTTTTTATTATTATTGTATCAGTCAAAGTTCTAGAAAATATTTAATAAAGAAGTATCAAAAGTAAATCATTTCTGTTGTATCATTCACTATCATGCGAATGTATATGGCAATTTTTAGTCCATAATTGCTTACAAATATCTTACCTTTTTATGGGCTAAAATTCCTCATCCATATCTATGTTTTTTATACCGTCATCTCTATCATATTTTCTATCTAGTCTAACTAATCTATTTTTCCATCAGGAAAAAAAAAACAGCTGTGCCCAGTTGTGATTTTTAACATGTCACTGTGTTTGAAAGGTCAGATTTGATGGGCTGCAAATGTTCTTTGTCTCTCAATTGTTTTGTCTTATTGAAAGAGACATATTCCAATCACAGACCCTGTTCTGGTCAAAAGGATCCATAGCAACAAGTGCATGACCTGTGTTACATTGAAAGCATTGTAACCTGAGTCCTAGTAGTGATAAAGGTGTAAAACCTCTGTCTGCCCACGGCTGCTTAGTTACTTGTGAAAAAACCCTTATTGTCAATTAAGAAGCATTAAATAGAAGATCAAGGTGTTAAGTAAAAGTGTTACTGTACAGGGAACGCCAGCCAAGCTGTAGGCATATAACTTCATTAGACTGAGCAGAACGTGAATGGATATGTGTTCAGCTCTTGAAGGGATGTGGTCCACCAAGCTGATCACATAATGACATAGTGGGCCATGCACTGGATCTCAGAGATCAACAAATTGCACTTTTCTATTCAGCAGATATTTGTTCCTATTCCACCATCCACATGCATGTACGGCAGAGCAGTGGTGGGAAGAGGACAGGAAACCTCTAAGGAAAACAAAAGGATTGGGCAATGGGGTACTCCAGCGAAAATCTTATTCTTTCAAATCAACTGGTTTCAGAAAGTTATATAGATTTGTAATTTACTTCTATTTAAAAATCTTAAGTCTTCCCATTCTTATCAGCTGCTGTATGTCCTGCAGGAAATTGTGTTTTCTTTTCAGTCTGACACAGTGCTCTCTGCTGCCACCTTTGTCTGAGACAGGAACTGTCCAGAGCAGCAGCAAATCCTAATAGAAAACCTCTCCTGCTCTGGACAGTTCCCGTCTTGGCCAGAGATGTCAGCAGAGAGCACTGTGTCAGACTGAAAAGGAAACATCACTTCCTGTAGGACATACAGCAGCTGATAAGTATGGGATGACTTGAGATTTTTAAATAGAAGTAAATTACAAATCTATATAACTTTCTGATATCAGTTGATTTGAAAGAAAAATATTTTTGCTGGATAACCCTTTTAAAACATGTCCAATACTTCTCTTCCCCAACACAATCGACAGTCAGGAAGCCTCCGTACACACGTCCCACCAAAATCAGCAGGTTTGGATGATTGTTAGCTATCTCCAAGGAGACTTTGCACTGATTATTTTTGTTACCGATTTGCTTCCTGAAGCAATGTTCTAAATTTTTGGTTACATTTGTAAAATTTTTGGTAAATGTAGTCTGCGGGGGAGGATCATATGGGCTATGTGTAGAAAGTAAATAGTTCATACAGCAAGTTTCAGAGACTGTAGAAGCAAAGATAAGCATAATTTTTAATAAAGATCTATGAAGAAATACTATTTGGACCATAATAAGTACAAAGCAAATATAAAAGAAAGTGTCCATAGGGACCCATGACGTACTCGCATGCTGGGCATAGAGAGAAGTAACACCATGCACGGAAGCCCTGCCTAGGTGACACTGTCCACCGATGAAATAAAGAGGACACAGACATGTGTTATACAGATAGATACTGAATGTGCAGCATCTAAGCTTGTGGATGGATGAGTATCACTTTAAGTATTCAGATTTGCCAACAAAAGCTGAACATGACCAAATACATGAGAGCTACTTTTTCTGGCTTCATCGCAGAAGTGTTCTCTTGGCTTGGCACAGTATACATGAGAATTTTAAACGGGGAAGGAATAAAAGGTCTTTGCCAGACTCGTTTAGCAGTGGCTTATTTAAAGGGGCACTCTGGCACCATAATAAACATCTAAGGGGACAGTCACATGTTCCTTGCACGGTCTTTATATACACACTATGGGGGAGATTTATCAAACATGGTGTAAAGTGTAACTGGCGCAGTTGCCCCTAGCAACCAATCAGATTCCACCTTTCATTTTCCGAATAGTCTGTGAGGAATGAAAGGTGGAATCTGATTGGTTGCTAGGGGCAACTGAGCCAGTTTCACTTTACACCATTGTGCTGTGGAACGGACTTCTGATCTCCCGCCATCATCATTCATGTTTAAGTGCACTGCGCCATGTTAGATTTAGATACTCACCTGACACAGGATCAGTCTAGGTCAACACATCTGACAATTCAATTGAAACAGATTTGTGACACAGAGGTCATTCTGCTAATACCTGTGTGAACATACCTTTCGGTGACTATCTTTAAGGATAGCTTCACACGTAACGGATCTGCAGCGGGTTTCACGCTGCGAGTTTGCAGCAAAATCCGCTGCGGATCCTGTACTGTGAAGCTGAATGGGTCCCATACATGCAGCAGATCCACTGCGTGTATGGGACCCGGCCCCTTTAACCCCCCGTCGCTGGCCGCCCACAGCCTGCAGCACCAGCCGCGACTGTGTGTGATGCTCCCGGCTCCCCTCGCTCCTCATCAGCCAATCAGGCAGCACTGATTGGCTGATGAGGAGCGAGGGGAGCCGGGAGCATCACACACAGTCGCGGCGCTGAGCGGGTAATGTATGCTTGGGGCCGGCGACAGGGGGGTTAAAGGGGCCGGGTCCCATACACGCAGCTTCACAGTACAGGATCTGCAGCGGATTACACTGCAAACTCGCAACGTGAAATCCGCTGCAGATCCGGTACGTGTGAAGCTACACTAAAGTGTTAAAAGTAACACTGTCAAACCACCATTGACCTCGGAGAGGTGCATGGCTGAGTGCTTCTCTCCCAGACCTTCTATGGCTTCTGTCTTGCTAAGGGCGCTGGGCTTCATAGATGTCACCTGCAGTGAGACAGAGAAGATAGCAAGTCAGGGAGTGAAGTGTTTGGCTATGCTTCTCCTGTCTCTAACATTCGTTTGGGGTCCTTCTGCTTGGGTCTTTCTGCTTAACCGCTTATGTACTGCAGTGTGTAGGTGACCCAATGTTTACTTACATGCTGCATGGGGCCCCGTGAATCCTAGCTATGCCCCTAGCTATGCCCCGTGAATCCTAGCTATGCCCCGTCCTCAAGCATTCTTCCATCTTGACAGACTCAGTTAGACCATGGGTTTCCAAAGTACGGCCCTCCAGCCAAATCCAAAGCATGATGGGAATTGGGGTTTTGCAACAGCTGGAGGGTCACAGTCTGGAGACCCATGAGTTAGATTATATGGATGAGTTAGATATTTGGATTTCATAGAGGCTGTTCATTATCCTCCTATATGTATCCGAGCCGAGCGTTGCTGCAAATCAGGACATTAAGCATGAAGTTAATCCACTTGTAATTAGTAGCCAGTTCTTAAAAGGGGTTGTCCACCTGTAAATACGGAGGAGTTGAACTAAAAGAAAAAATCAACATTTACAGAATATTTCTTGTGTTTTTTAGTTTTGCACAAATTTTTCTTGGGGCCGAGGTGGGAGTTATCTTTACATGGTGTATATATGGTATGGTATATATATATATATATATATATATTTATATATATATATATATATTAATGTTTGTATACATATAAATCTATTAAAAAAGCTACATTTCCTCAGAAATGCTGTATATCCAGGGACTTAATATGAGCTATAAAAATGCAGGACCAGATTGAAGAATAATACTAGGAAATACATTTTGTATTGTGCACCAGGCTTCACATTGAATAATATGGTCATTAATATTAAATACCAGGGAACACAATGAATAGGTCACTGATTGAGCACATTACATAATTATTCCGGCAGTGGACCTCGGCTTTGTTGTCTAAAAATTGTAATTCTTTTTGTTTAGTTTTATATAATTATTTTCAATGATAGTGATATTCTAAGGACAAGAAATGCTAAAAGAGACAAACTAGATTGGCTCGGACAAATATCTTTATTCTTGGAGTGCATACAACAGAAAATAAAATGATAAGATGCAGTCTAATATGATATTAAACATCATTTGTCAATGGTACAGCAGGGAGATTCAATTACAGAGGATTTCTGGGACTTTCACACTGATGGCCTAGATTTACTATAAGCAGTCAATATTAAAATGGTGGAGGTCCAACTCCTGGTATATGAGCTGATCAGTGATTGAAGCGGCCACAGTGCACAACATACATCCTTCAAGGGATGTCTGTATAATGAATGGACATGCTGGATCGTTAAAGGGCTGTCTGCATGATACACGAATATGCTGAATCTGTTACAGTCCCCAGTCGCCATGCGGCTTACTTATCTTCTCTCTACTACACACGCTACCCAGCTTCTCTGCTCTCTTGTTGGTGAATGGCCACTGCTGCCGCCTCCTAGTATCCCAGATTGGTTCTCTTAAACGTAAAGGGAAACTGTGCACTACAGTTTATAGTTCTGCACCAGTCTACTTTGGGGCAAAACTTTTATTAAGGCTAGGTTCACACTGCGTTTTCAGCATCCGTTTAACGGATCCGTTTTTTTTAACGTCCAGAAAAATAGGGTCAGCAACGTTTTTTGGTCCGTTTTGGTCCGCCAAAAAAAACGGATCCGTTTTTTTTTTATAATGGAAGTCAATGGAAAAACGGATGCACACAAATGAATCTGTTTTTTGCAATCCGTTTTTCATGCGTTTTTTGCAAAAAACGGATGCGTTAAACGGATGCTGAAAACGCAGTGTGAACCTAGCCTAAGGGACTCCCACTGGACATATGTGCTGAAGAAATAAGATACGACTAGTGATGAGCGAATACTGTTCGATCGAATAGGTGTTCGATCGAATAGTAAGGTATTCGATCTATCGAATATTATCGAATAGTTCACCAAATATTCGATAAACGTTCAAATCCCCCAGCTTCCGGTTTTTACCTCCAAGTGGTCGAATAGATGTTTTTCAATAATCGAATACTTGTTCCCATAGACTTTAATGGGATCGAATATTCAAATATTTGGGAGATATTCGTACGAATATCGAATATTCGAATATTTCACTATTCGCTCATCACTAGATATGACTATAGTGTCCCACCACAGGTGTTCCACTAAGTTTTATTCCAGCTGTAAAAAAGTAACTCTGTCCGGTGTTACACTCTGGGATGACTGGGATCACCATTTGGTGTCTCACTCTCCTTAGTTTATTGTGCACAGCTGAAGGTGTAAAAAGGCTTACCCTTTGTGTTCTTTCTGTTTTCTGTTCTCCTATCACTAATTCAGGCGCCTCGCACTTCTCCTCCTATCACACTCTCACACTTCACCCCTTCTTCACCTCTATAAAGGTTGCCTAGTTCCTGGTGGAAGGGTTCTACTCAGTTAGTTGGAGTTGGAGTGAGAGAGAACAGTTCTATGAGAGTTTTTAGAGAAAAGCTACAGTATGCAGTGCTAAACCCAAAGGTGGGGTAAGTGCCACCTGGGTACACCTTGCCTCCGCCTGGGATATTCTAAACCATCAGGGCAATTTACTTACTAGAAATTGAGCCGCAGTGGAGCAAAATGCATAAGCTGAAGTATTACATTGAAATCTGCTCAACCTACTCGGGAAACCTTGAGGGGCTAGTGACAGCCATTTATGGGCTGTCACTATAATGCATGGACACACTGGATCCTTTATGGACTGTCACTATAATGCATGGACACACTGGATCCTTTATGGGCTGTCTGTATAATGCATGGACACACTGGATCCTTTATGGACTGTCACTATAATGCATGGACACACTGGATCCTTTATGGACTGTCACTATAATGCATGGACACACTGGATCCTTTACGGACTGTCACTATAATGCATGGACACACTGGATCCTTTACAGGCTGTCTGTATAATGCATGGACACAATGAATCATTTATGGGCTGTCACTATAATGCATGGACACACTGGATCCTTTAAGGGCTTTCTCTATAATGCATGGTCACACTGGATCCTTTACGGGCTGTCTCTATAATGCATGGTCACACTGGATCCTTTACGGGCTGTCTCTATAATGCATGGTCACACTGGATACTTTACGGGCTGTCTCTATAATGCATGGTCACACTGAATCCTTTACGGGCTGTCTGTATAATGCATGGACACACTGGATCCTTTACGGGCTGTCTCTATAATGCATGGTCACACTGGATACTTTACGGGCTGTCTCTATAATGCATGGTCACACTGGATACTTTACGGGCTGTCTCTATAATGCATGGTCACACTGGATACTTTACGGGCTGTCTCTATAATGCATGGTCACACTGGATACTTTACGGGCTGTCTCTATAATGCATGGTCACACTGGATACTTTACGGGCTGTCTCTATAATGCATGGTCACACTGGATCCTTTACGGGCTGTCTCTATAATGCATGGTCACACTGGATCCTTTACGGGCTGTCTCTATAATGCATGGTCACACTGGATCCTTTACGGGCTGTCTCTATAATGCATGGTCACACTGGATCCTTTACAAGCTGTCTCTATAATGCATGGACACACTGGATCCTTTACGGGCTGTCTCTATAATGCATGGTCACACTGGATCCTTTACGAGCTGTCTCTATAATGCATGGTCACACTGGATTGGCACAGCCAAATGTTTCCTATAGGGAAGTGACCCACAGTCAGACAGCTTTGGTACTGGTTTAACCCTTCAAAAACAATGCAAAAAAAGCCTCCCACCCAACTCTTCTCTCCTCCAACATCATCAATTCCAGAATGAGCTTATTCCTTGCCTGAAGAAAGAAGAAGAAGAGCATTACTCATGCCCGGCATGTCGGGTCAGCGTTGGGCATAACAAACTTTAGTTAGAAATGTAAATCCCATTTGAATCTAAATACAGCTGCTTCATAATGGTTACATAAGCGGCCGGCTAGCCAAACATCTCATCTCTGTAAGTTTACATAGCGCTGCCTCCGTCACCAGAATACCCTACCTATCTTAATTGTGAATCACCTATTATTACTCGTATGCAACAAAAGACATTAATGCAGAATTAATGGGAATGATTTCAATAGTTGCCAGTCCCCCATGACATCAGATTTATCCATCAACACATTTTCTTTTTGACTCAGTGTCAGTGAGATGGGGAGATCTTAGTCATGTTTTGAGATCTCAAAAATCCTAGTGCTCTTAGTAGTTGGCAGGAGGGGGGCTGAGTACAGAGTAGGAGTTAGAAGAACAGGGGGAGGGGGAGTAAAGTGCTGTCTGCCCGTGTATTAGCACTTACTACCATGGAACTGCTGACTTTAATGCAGAGGTGTAAGAATGACAGAGTATTCAAAGCAGATGCCTTTCACACCATTAGGTTAAAACTAAACCAGCCATGGACAATAGAAGCAAACCTAAGGAAATTTTACACTGTTAAGTTCTTAGGATAGAGAAGAGGATGATACATTTCTCTGTATCAAAGCTCTTTACACTCCGTGTATCCAATTCCTTTTTTTTTTTTCCTCTCACATCTGAGAGCCTTTATGTGACTTTTATTCATTTTCTTTTTTTTTTTCTTTCCCCGAAGATCTTTTCATCTATTTACTTCGAAGAATGTGACTTGCATACAACCTTGGCTATTGTTATATTTAAATTAATTTTTTATTTCAATATCTTCATTATTTTGCAGCTCTTTATTTGTTTTTATTTTTCTGCCTCGGTCGCCATTTAATCTTCAGTCTGTTTCCTTTTTTGAACTTGTAAATGGAACATAAAAAGGTTATTTCGGAACAAAGTATATAGAAGTAGAAGAAAGTATATAAAAGAGTTATGTACCAAGTCATATAGCCCACATTATTAGTATGGGCCTTCAATCCTGATACCCAGGACAGGGGGGCATTCTGATTTTGTATGATTTTAAGGCTAAAAAAAAAAAGTAACAGTTGTGCTTCACCATATGGAAACATACTCTAAAAAATTAATTGGTTAAGCAAAGACCAACTGTAAATTCTGGTTGAAGAGATAAGTAGAGCTAATAGAGGGGTACTCTGGAGAATAAAAAATGTTTTCAACTCAACCGGTGTCAGAAAGTTATACAGATTTGTAAATTGCCTCTATTTAGAAATCTCAAGTCTTCCAGTACTTATCAGCTGTTGTATGCCCTGCAGGAAGTGGTGCATTATTTCCAATCTGACACAGTGCTCTCTGCTGCCACCTCTGTCCATAACAGGAACGGTCCAGAGCAGTAGCAAAAACCATTACTGACATGGACAGAGGTGGCAGCAGAGAGCACTGTGTCCATCTCCTCCTCCGGGACTGTCGGTGACGACTGCTTCACTCAAAGTGCCAGAAGGAGCACTATCGGAAGTCTTTCCTCCCTACTGTGGTTAGGTTCTACAATCAACACCGACCTAAGCGGAGATTATTCCATACAGAGAAATATTTTAAGCTTGTGATTTTCTTTCTACCTTTGTATCTTTTTTCTTTGTATCTACTGTCACTGTAATGCCTTTCCCTTGGAGCTTTTTGTATGTGTATTGTCAATGCTGCTGTAACACACTGAATTTCCCCATTGTGTGACTATTAAAGGAATATCTTATCTTTTGTATATTACCAACTTTACAATAGACTGGGGCTGTTTTCCTGCCTCTTAAAGGGGTTGTCTAGGAATTAGTTTAGTTTTTTGTTAAATAAATTTTTTTGAGTGGATGGTAAATATAAAAAAGCTATACTTACCTCCCTCTTTTCCCACCGCCTTTGCTGTTATGAAGACTTGGCTCCGATGTACAGCACATCTGGAATTGGAGTTAGCACGGGGCATTGCCTGCTTAACCAATTGGGTCCTCAGAGTTATAAGCGTCACCTCTCTTACCAATGAGAACACCTGTGCATGTTTATGGGGGAATCAGGAGAAATAAATTTTGCCACGCAAGAATTTGGCCAATAGTGATCTTATGTCTATAGGCAGATTAAGTGATTGCATTTTTCCAGTGTTGTACTGACATTTTTGTAAAGCAAGGTCCATAAAATATCATTTTGAAAAAAACTTGAGCAGCTTAAATAGAACCATCAGAATAACTCAGAATCTATAAAAAAAAATCCAGAAAATCACATTGTATGATTTTTTTAAATAATCAGTTAGAATTTTATTGCATGAAATAAGTATTTGATCATCTTCTAACCAGCAAGAATTCTGCCTCTCACAGACCTGTTAGTATTTCTTCAAGAAGCTCCTCCTATTCTGCAATATGAATTGCCCCTGTTTGAACTCGTCCACACACGCAATGAATCACACTCCAACTTCTCCACCATGGCCAAGATCAAAGAGCTGTCTAAAGACACCAAGGACAAAATTGTAGACCTGCACAAGGCTGGCATGGGCTACAGGATAATACGCTAGCAACTTGGTGAGAAGGCAACAACTGTTGCGTAATTATTATAGAAAGGAATAAACACAAGGTGACTGTCAATTTTCTTTGCTCTGTGGGGCCTTGTGAGGTAAGGATGATTCTGAAAAAAAGTTCAGGAATGAGCCCAGAACTACATGTGAGGACCTGGTCAATGATCTGAAGAGAGCTGGGGCCACAGTCTCAAAGTAACACACTATACCGTCATTTATTTAAATCGTGCAGGGTACACAAGGTCCCCCTTCTGATGTCAGCACATGTCCAGGCCTGTTTGAAATTTGCCAGTCATTATGTGGATGATGCAGAGGAGACATGGGAGAAGGTCATGTGATCAGATGAAATCAAGATAGAACTTTTTGGTATCAACTCCACCCGCCATGTTTGGAGGAAGAAGAAAGATTAGTTCAAACCAAAGAACACAGTCCCAACTGTGAAGCATGGGGATGGAAACATTATACTGGTGCTTTTCGGCAAAGGGGGATTGACAACTGCACCGTATTGAAGGGAAGATGGAATGGGCAATGTTTTGCGAGACTTTGGCCAACAACCTTCTTCCCTGGGTCATGACATGACAATGACCCAAAACACACACAGCTAGGGCAACTAAGAAGTGGCTCCATAAGAAGTGTTTCAAGGTCCTGCAGTGGCCTAGCCAGTCTCCAGACTTGACTTGCCCAGCAACCTGAAAGATCTGGAGAAGCTCTGTATGAAGGGAGTGGGACACAATCCCTGCTGCAGTGTCTGCAAACTTGGTCAAGATCTACAGGAAACATCTGACATCTGTAACTGCAAACAAAGGTTTCTCTACCAAATAGTTCTGTTTTTCAATTATATTATTAGTATTAGTATTATATTACTATTATATCAAATACTTATTTCATGCAATAAAATGCCAAATAATTATTCAAAAATAAAAAAATGTGGTTTTCTGGATTTTTTTTTTTATAGATCCTGTCTCTTACAAGTGAAGTGTATGGGTGGGTTCACACTGAGGAATCTGAGCGGATCACCCGCCATGGATTCCGCTACTCGCCCCCACTCACATCTCCGCCCGTGCCATAGACTCCATTCTATAGTCAGGCGAATTCCGCCATCCGTCCAAAGAATTGACATGTCAGTTGTTGGGGCAGATGGCAGAATCTGCCCGACCATAGAATAGAGTCTATGGCACGGGTGGAGATGCTCACGGGCGCGAGTGGGGGCAGGCGACGGAATACCCGGCGGGTTATCCGCCCAGATTCCATAATGTGAACCCACCCTAACTACTAAGAATTACAGACCTCTCCACTCTTTGTAGGTGGGAAAACTTGCAAAATCGGCAGTGTACCAAATATTTATTTCCCCCACTGTAAGATGTGATTGCTAAAATTATACTTTATATAATTTTCTAAACACCATCTACTATTCTCATGCAGAAGATTGGCAATCACTGCTATAATTCAGTTTGTTATATACAGTAGATGGTGAGAAATTTGAGCAGCTTACACAGAACCTTGACGTGACCTCCCAACTCACTGCAAAACAACTTTAATTCTCTATAATCCAAAATCATTCCATTTTTGGATGTTTACACCTATAGCTTTGGTTTCTACATCACTTGAACCAGTGGTTCCAGAAAATCAGTAGTATGGAATGTCCTTTCAAACGCACGTGCTTTATGGGCATGCTATATTTTTGCCGATGCCGATCCTACACAAGAGCTGTTTGTGAAGTTACAGACTAAATCCCTTCAACATAAAAATACATTTGGATTATAACAAGTTTTGGAGTACTGCATTTTAGAAACTAAAATAACTCTTACCATTTTACGTGGCGGTGAGAGCTGCTTCACTCCCTGGTCCTTGCATTTGTCAGGGGAAGGGATTACAAGTACAAGGTATGTACAAGGACTCTTGTACTACTGCGCATAGCTGGATATGTACACTGATTTTCTATGGACGCTCTATCCTTAGAGCCCAGCAGCCTCGTAATCTCCCTAATTTTGCACTGGAAAAGTAGACACAGGTTGCACTTGCCTTTCATGCCTTGTGATATTCAGTCATTTAGGGTGAGTCAAAAAGTTACCTTATTGGAGACGGATGGAAACACTTTATATTGCTATACTGAAAAAGACAATTGGTTATCAACGGCAACATGGGAAAAACTATTTTGCTGCAAATCACATTGCAAATGGGTTTCTACTCTGCCAGATTCCCAATATGTAGATGAAATAGGTCTATTAACCCTTTTGGTCGCGAAGAAGCTATAAAAATTGCTTATTGTATCTTATCTCCTGCATGGGAAGTGTACAGCCACTGAAGTGTGATAGTCATTAGTCATTAGCAATGCTTGACAACCATTCAAATGAGTGGCTGTTAAAAGCAGACAATGACACTTTCGTGAATGTGGCCCAAAAAGTCAACTGCTATTCATATAGTCAGTGCCAGAGCGTACCATTGTGTAGTTCTGCCATCTAGCGGCAGAAACATTAATAGGAAATTAAAGATCTTCCTACAACTACATTTATACCCTTTGCCTAATGCAAAGGGTATCAATAATGGATACAAAAAGGCACAAATAAGTTTATCTTCAGTAAATAACACATTCAGCTACATCATCATCTATACCAGGGGTGTTAAAGGTAAATACACAGTGGGCTAAAATAAAAAAAAATTAGACAAAGTCGCAGGCCAACCTTGATATCTATTGAAGAGTGGTGTGCGTCCCCGGCTAATAAATTATATAATATATTGCTATGACATGATAAGTATAGGAAAGGATGAAACAGTGCAAGTAGAGGATAGGAAAGTGTAGGGAGGGAAGCATCCACGTCACTGTTGAATGTACCACCCATGATACACGTACTGCCATCAAGAGGATGGCTGGGCTGCAGCCTAGCATGGGTGGTATATAGGGCAGTGACAGGGACGCCCGTCTATTCACAGAACTTGCCCCCACATGCCATATCTGTTCCCACTATAGTGCCCCACCATGTTAATTTTCCTTTTAGTGTCCCCACAAACAGTTAATTTCCACCATAGTGCCCCACAACCCATTAATTCCTCCAATAGTGGGCCCATTAAATAATTACCCCAGTAGTGCCACAATAACAGCCCCAAACACAGTTAATTTTCCTTATAGTGGCCCCACACACATTTAATTGCCTTTATGGTGCCCCCACAAACATTCCCCCTCCCTCCGGCTGGGGGACTGGGCTGAACTTACCTATCCTGGCTGCCACAATGTGGCTCCTGTGTCTGATGATGTCACCAGGCGGCCTGCACTGGGACACGTCCACTCACTTTTAGGGAGCAGGCCTGCCTGCTGCCCAGAAGATTATAATATGGGCCATTCGGGCGGCCAGGTGGACCACCCATATCATAATCAGCTGCAGCGTCATGCAGGCCAGTTTAAGGAATCAATTGACTTCCAAAAATTTCCCAAAATCCTGGCCTGAAACTTTGACATGCCTCAACAAAGCCATAAGCTGTTAGTGGGCTCATATGTAATATATAAAACGCTTGCTCAAATAAGATTACCAAAGACCAGACACTGGCTTGAAATATAATGAAGCAATTAATCTTTACTCAGCATTAGAGATGAGCGACTCTACAGTATTAGCGAAGTTTGTAATTCAAATCCTCTCTAAGGCTACGTTCACATTAGCGTTTGACCATCCGGCACCATTCCGTCTACCTTTTCCATTTTAGAGTAGGCAAAACGGAAACTGTCGGATCCGTTAAAATCCCCATAGATTCCCATGCTATTTTAGTCTGCTCCGTTTGCCCTAATTGTGCTCCGTTTGCATGCAATCCGTTCAAGATCCGTTTTTTTTGAACGGAAGAAAAAATAGTGTTTGCAGTATTTTTCTTTCCGCTTAAAAAAAACGGATCACCAACGGAAAGTGCACTTCCATTTTTTTTTACATTGTAGTCAATGAGGACAGATCTAAAACGAAAGGTATTTCCGTTCACATCCGTTTTTTTTCATCCGTTTTTGCACTGAGCATGCGCAGAAGCAGCAAGAAACCAAAGAAGAAAAATAAACGGATAGAAAAATGGATGCTGACTGATGCAAACGGATGCAAACTGATGTACAAAAGCCTGTTTTTTTAAGCCAAAATACAAACGGACCATTAAAAAAAGATGAACATTTTGCAATCAGTTTGCATCAGTCTGCTCATCAGTTTATGCTCATCCGTTTAATTAATATAGACGGAT
Organism: Dendropsophus ebraccatus; assembly: GCF_027789765.1. Classification (NCBI taxonomy): domain Eukaryota; kingdom Metazoa; phylum Chordata; class Amphibia; order Anura; family Hylidae; genus Dendropsophus; species Dendropsophus ebraccatus. Next base: position 68,416 of record NW_027210255.1, on the reverse strand, counting down.
CCGTTAGAAACAAAGAAAAACGCTAGTGTGGCCGAGCCCTAAGGGACCTATTCCACAGTAACGATAATCGGCCGGATCGGCCCCATTTGGCCCGATTTAGCCGATTATCGTTCAGTGAAATAGAGAGAACGAACAGCCAATGATCGTGTCATCAGCTGATCGTTCATTTAGGGCCAGACCTAAAATCATTGTTCCCCTACCGCGCATCGCTATGGTTGAAAAGCGTTGCGCAGCGGGCAACCAACGATTTGACAAGCAGCAGCAGCAGTAATACATTACCTGTCCAGGCTTCTTCTCCGCGCTGTCTTCATCCCCGGGTCCCGCGCGCTCTATCTTCAGAATGGCCGGTCAGCTGACGGAGCGCTCAGCCAATCACAGCCGGGACCGCCGCGGCCTGTGATTGGCTGAGTGTGGCCTGTCAGCTGACCCGGGGATGAAGACAGCACGGAGAAGAAGCCTGGACAGGTAATGTATGATGCTGCAAGGGCTGCAAGGACATAGGTAACGATGTCCTTGCAGCCCTCGCTCAACGATCATCGGGCCGTGGAATAGGCCCAGTAAACGAGCGGCGATCTAGCAGATCGCCGCCCGTTTACATTGTTAATCGGACCCTGCTCGGCCCGTGGAATAGGACCCTTAAACCAAAGCAAATTTTCCTATAAGAAATCACTGATGGTTCCACACCCCAAAAAAATCATTTTTTTTTCTGAATAACATGTAAAACTAATGAAACAAACATTTAGAAAGAGCTGAATATGTCATATTATAAGTTACTGTACAATATAGTAATGAATATCTGGAGTATAATGTATAGTAAGGGCATAAACCTGAAAACAGCAGTTTGTAGATACAGGATGGAACTGCAGATCCCGATAATGCAGTAGTGTAGTATAACAGGCTAGAATAGAGAAGCAGAGCTGCTGTCAGAGGTCTGTGTGGTCAATTGCAACCACAGAGGAAAAGAAAGTCACGGACCGGCACTAGTACTGGTTCACACTAAGTTATCAGCAAACTGAACTGACATCGTGGGAGGCTAAAAGTACGTGGTGAAGATACAGGTGGTGCTCAGCTCACAGTGTATAGTCACGGATAATTCCAGCACATAGAAATGAAATAGCGGCACTCACCCGGATAGTCTTCAATCTTTATTGCAGTGTATCACACAACATGAATCCACTAGGGCAACATACAGGTGAGGGAGGACGCAAGGGGGTGCATACAGCGACGGCCGTTTCGTGCGCAGGCGCACTTCGTCACGGCTAACACACGTCAGACGATCCCAGATCCAGTCTATTTGAGTCGTCAAACACAACTGTGAGTACAGGTGCAATTTAATTACAAAAGTTAAAAACGGTTAAAAACAATTACAGGAAGGCATGAAACTCATTCTTCTCGTTAAATCCAAGAGGACCTGTTGCTTTAAAATGGGAAATGAGAAAGGCTTCTCTTCTCAAGAGATATTTATGTCTATCACCTCCATTCTCATTTGGAAAAACCCTTTCGAGACCGCAAAACCTCAAGCTGCTAGTGTCACTGCCGTGAACTGATCTCATGTGATCTATAAGTCTCGAGGCACCCTTACCTGTTCTTATAGAGGTTACGTGTTCACGGAACCTTACTTGTAGCTGCCTGATCGTTTTACCGATATAAAAATGGTTACAACTACAGTAAATCATATAAACAACATAGGTGGATTTACATGTGATTAGTTGTCTGACACTCCATTGCTTCCCTCCTATACTAATGTTTTGCAGTGCAGCGTTGGATTTGCAATGCGCACAGTGCAGACATTTTTTATTTCCTATGGGGGAGAGTGGTAGCCAGCTCTTACTATGGAAATCCTTTTTAACTTTGTTAACCTTTAGGCGATCACCTAATGTTGTATTTTTCCTGAAAGTTATTAGGGGTTTTCTCAGTGCTTTTTCTCGCAACAAAGGATCACCTTCAAGCACATACCAGTATTTGTGGATAGCATTACTCAGGGCGTCATTAATAGGGGAGTTGTTAAACGCAAAGCAAAATCTGTCACTATTCTCATTATTAGTGTTGTATCTGCGTTTTTTGGGGGCGAGTGAAGTACTTCTGGGGATTTTATCAGCTTTCATCATGGCTTTATCTATTATTTCTAACGGGTACTTACGATTAATAAATCTGTCTTTTAATTCTATTGCCTGTTTTTGATAAGTTTCATTTTTACTATTGATACGTTTTAATCTAAGTAGTTGGCCATAAGGTATAGCTTCTTTGACCTTTTTAGGGTGTGAACTACCAAAATGAAGGTATGAATTGCTAGCTGTCGGTTTGCGAAATCCTTCAGTGTGTATAACGTTATTTTCAACATATATTCTCACGTCTAGAAAGGGTAACGATTGATCACCGTATACTCCTGTGAATAGCATATTCATATTATTAATCTGGTTCAAGTGTTGTATAAAGCCAGAGAACTCCTGTGCCGTGCCATCCCATACAATGAGAACGTCATCCATAAACCTAAAAAAATATTTAATGAATTTACAGAACGGGTTGTTCATAGAAAAAATAAAATGACGTTCAAAAATAGCTAGAAATAAATTAGCATATGTACACGACACAGGAGTCCCCATGGCTGTACCAACCGTCTGCCTATACCAGGTGCCATCATATTGGAAGGTATTGTTTTTTAGAATGAAGTCTAGTGATTCACAAATAAAGGTACAAAAATTCTCTGATTTATCCGTGTCAGCTAGAAATTCACGTATAGCTTCAACTCCTATTGTGTGTGGTATGCGAGTATATAAACTCTCAATATCAAGAGATACTAATTTAAACTCTGGTTGCCAATCTATCTCCTGTAACTGTAAGAGTAAATGAGTGGTATCCTTTAAATATGTAGGGATCGCTGTAAGGAGTGGTCTCAATAACCAGTCCGTGTACTGTGAGATGTATTCAGTCGCTGAGCCGATCCCCGCCACAATGGGCCGACCGGGGGTCGGCTTAGCGACTTGTGCACTTTGGGGAGATAGTACCATTTGGGATATTTTGGGGCGCTCGGGAGTAACCTTTCTGCGGTTTTCTCAGACAAGATATCTCTCTCAACATAGGACCTAAGTAGGGAACGCAGTCTATCCAACACTTAGGGGGTAGGGTTACTTAACAATTTACAGTAAGTAGTGGTGTCACCGAGCAAACGTTCAGCTTCTGCTGCATAGTCCCTCGATGACAAAACCACTACACTGCCCCCTTTATCCGCCCTCCTTATCAGTAAATCAGGTCTACTTTGCAACCATTTAAGTGCACGTTGTTCTTCCAGTGGTAGATTACACTCAGCTTTAGGGTAGAGAATAGCTTCTACTTCACTCTTGACTAGGTTAGAAAATACCTCTACAGCTCCCCCAGGTTCTAGTGGTGGGTTGAAATCGGATTTATTACCACCTCTAAAATCCTGTACTTCCACTTCACCTGCTGGCTGTGCAGGTGAAATCTCAGACAGGCTAGCTAGACAGTCAAGAACCTCTTGTTCCTGAGGACTAAAGTCATCAGATATTCTGAAACCCAGAGGTCCTACTAGCGCTGGAACCTCACCCTCTTTCCTGATGTCGGTCCTGGCTGGAATTACAGAAAAAAATCTAAACAGGTTAATTTTTCTAGATGCTTTATATAAATCTACTTCAAATTTAGGTAACGAAAAATCTTCCATAAGTCCATAGTTCAGACCCCTAGAAAGCAAAGAAAGACAGTCCTTATCTAACTCTACACCCGAGATGTTAATGACATTATTTTCCTCTGTCAATGGCGCCACGACACTTGTTTGCGTTTCCCGTATCTTCCTCTCCCTCTGGAGCCTCCTCTTTCTGCCCCCTCTCCTGATTTTCCGTCTAAAGGGGTTGTTCTCTCGTCCACTGTCTGGCGTTCGTCCGACTGGCTAGTGTCAGAGTCAGTTGTCCAAAAGTCCACCATGTTTGTTTTTTTTATAAGGTTTTCTTTTTCTCACTTGCTTTTTGATTTTCCATTGGAATACTTTTCCCGAATCATAATCCGTTTTATCTCTTAGAAATTTATCTCTTTTTTTCTCTTTAATTTCTTTTTGGATGCTAATCAGACGTTTCTCTAGTTTCTTAGTGATAGCTGTGAACTGTGGTTCAGGAATCCTGGTGCTCAATTCTTTTTTTGCTTTACATAATTCCATTGCTACCTTTTCATATTCAGTTCTATTTTTCTCCAATACAATCAACATGAGTTTCATTGCATGCTCCATATGGGCTTCATCCCATTTAGCAACAAAATCCGTATCGTCTTGGAATTGAGATGGCAGTTTATAAGAGCGAAGGCCCCTAGGAACTCTGCGGCTATTTGCATACGACTCGAGAGACTGCAAGGTCCAAAATAACCGCACTTCTCTCTCCGCTAAAGAGGTCACTCTTTGTTCCAAATATTTGGGGCTAAGCACTTGAAGCTCATCCTTAATGTTACAAGACGTGAAGTATGCACTAGCGTCAGGCAATAGAATTAAAAGACAGATTTATTAATCGTAAGTACCCGTTAGAAATAATAGATAAAGCCATGATGAAAGCTGATAAAATCCCCAGAAGTACTTCACTCGCCCCCAAAAAACGCAGATACAACACTAATAATGAGAATAGTGACAGATTTTGCTTTGCGTTTAACAACTCCCCTATTAATGACGCCCTGAGTAATGCTATCCACAAATACTGGTATGTGCTTGAAGGTGATCCTTTGTTGCGAGAAAAAGCACTGAGAAAACCCCTAATAACTTTCAGGAAAAATACAACATTAGGTGATCGCCTAAAGGTTAAGAAAGTTAAAAAGGATTTCCATAATAAGAGCTGGCTACCACTCTCCCCCATAGGAAATAAAAAATGTCTGCACTGTGCGCATTGCAAATCCAACGCTGCACTGCAAAACATTAGTATAGGAGGGAAGCAATGGAGTGTCAGACAACTAATCACATGTAAATCCACCTATGTTGTTTATATGATTTACTGTAGTTGTAACCATTTTTATATCGGTAAAACGATCAGGCAGCTACAAGTAAGGTTCCGTGAACACGTAACCTCTATAAGAACAGGTAAGGGTGCCTCGAGACTTATAGATCACATGAGATCAGTTCACGGCAGTGACACTAGCAGCTTGAGGTTTTGCGGTCTCGAAAGGGTTTTTCCAAATGAGAATGGAGGTGATAGACATAAATATCTCTTGAGAAGAGAAGCCTTTCTCATTTCCCATTTTAAAGCAACAGGTCCTCTTGGATTTAACGAGAAGAATGAGTTTCATGCCTTCCTGTAATTGTTTTTAACCGTTTTTAACTTTTGTAATTAAATTGCACCTGTACTCACAGTTGTGTTTGACGACTCAAATAGACTGGATCTGGGATCGTCTGACGTGTGTTAGCCGTGACGAAGTGCGCCTGCGCACGAAACGGCCGTCGCTGTATGCACCCCCTTGCGTCCTCCCTCACCTGTATGTTGCCCTAGTGGATTCATGTTGTGTGATACACTGCAATAAAGATTGAAGACTATCCGGGTGAGTGCCGCTATTTCATTTCTATGTGCTGGAATGGTCTGTGTGGTCACATGACAGCAATGGGGAAGGGTGTGTGTTCAGCATGGACCAATCAGGAAGTGAGAATCACAGCTGTGCCGAGAACAGTGACAGAAACATCTCTATATGCAGTGTTTACAGCTTAGTCCTGTCACCTGATGCAAGCCCCAGTCTGAAGTGGATCTGCTATGATTTGGAAGGTGAGGGAGACTTCCTGGGTCAGAGTACAGTGCTGTAGACCCCGCTATGCAGACCAAGTCCCTCCCCCACTCCCCTCCCACTCAGTACAGGGAGCTCTCACACCAAAGCAATGCTCTTAAAAAAAGCAATGCTCTTTGAAAAACTGTGAGCTTGTCTTGCAAAACTTCTTAATCCAAGTTACTCTTAAAAGGAACCTGTCATCCCCTGTTCCGGGGTGAAGGCCGCCCGACCCCCCGCTAGAGCCCCTTATATTTACCCCATCTCGCCAAGTCCCGTTCTTGGAGCCAGTCCCGGGACAGAGATATCCTTGTCGGAAGCCCGGCGCATGCGCTGCAGAGAGAAGTCCGATGCCCATAGAGAATGATGGCTCCATTCATTCTCTATGGGTAATATAATCTCTATTTAGAGATTATAAATGCAATTTGTTACACAATCATTATAGTGTTAAAACACTAATATATATATATATATATATATATATATATATATATATATATATATACACTACCGTTCAAAAGTTTGGGGTCACATTGAAATGTCCTTATTTTTGAAGGAAAAGCACTGTACTTTTCAATGAAGATACTGTAACTTTAAACTAGTCCTATCTTTAAACAAATACACTCTATACATTGATAATGTGGTAAATGACTATTCTAGCTGCAAATGTCTGGTTTTTGGTGCAATATCTACATAGGTGTATAGAGGCCCATTTCCAGTAACTATCACTCCAGTGTTCTAATGGTACAATGTGTTTGCTCATTGGCTCAGAAGGCTAATTGATGATTAGAAAACCCTTGTGCAATCATGTTCACACATCTGAAAACACTCTAGCTCGTTACAGAAGCTACAAAACTGACCTTCCTTTGAGCAGATTGTGTTTCTGGAGCATCACATTTGTGGGGTCAATTAAACGCTCAAAATGGCCAGAAAAAGAGAACTTTCTTCTGAAACTCGACAGTCTATTCTTGTTCTTAGAAATGAAGGCTTTTCCATGCGAGAAATTGCTAAGAAATTGAAGATTTCCTACAACGGTGTGTACTACTCCCTTCAGAGGACAGCACAAACAGGCTCTAACCAGAGTAGAAAAAGAAGTGCGCGTTGCACAACTAAGCAAGAAGATAAGCACATTAGAGTCTCTAGTTTGAGAAACAGACGCCTCACAGGTCCCCAACTGGCATCTTTATTAAATAGTACCCGCAAAACACCAGTGTCAACATCTACAGTGAAGAGGCGGCTGCGGGATTTTCGGCTTCAGGGCAGAGTGGCAAAGAAAAAGCCATATCTGAGACTGGCCAATAAAAGAAAAAGATTAAGATGGGCAAAAGAACACAGACATTGGACAGAGGAAGACTGTAAAAAAAGTGTTGTGGACGGATGAATCCAAGTTTGAGGTGTTTGGATCACATAGAAGAACATTTGTGAGACACAGAACAAATGAAAAGATGCTGGAAGAATGCCTGACGCCATCTGTTAAGCATGGTGGAGATAATGTGATGGTCTGGAGTTGCTTTGGTGCTGGTAAGGTGGGAGATTTGTACAGGGTAAAAGGGATTCTGAATAAGGAAGGCTATCACTCTGCACCGCCATGCCATACCCAGTGGACAGCGCGTGATTGGAGCCAATTTCATCCTACAGGACAATGACCCTAAACACACCTCCAAATTGTGCAAGAACTATTTACAGCAGAAGCAGCAGCTGGTATTCTATCAGTAATGGAGTGCCAGCTCTGTCACCAGATCTGAACCCCATTGAGCTGTTGTGGGAGCAGCTTGACCGTATGGTACGCCAGAAGTGCCCATCCAACCAATCCAACTTGTGGGAGCTGCTTCTAGAAGTGTGGGGGGCAATTTCTCCAGCTTACCTCAACAGATTAATAGCTAGAATGCCAAAGGTGTGCAATGCTGTAATTGCTGCAAAAGGAGGATTCTTTGACGAAAGCAAAGTGTGATGTAAAAAACAATGTTATTTCACATACAAATCATTATTTCTAACCTTGTCAATGTCTTGACTCTATTTTCTATTCATTTCACAACGTATGGTGGTGAATTAGTGTGACTTTTCATGGAAAACACAAAATTGTTTGGGTGACCCGAAACTTTTGAACAGTAGTGTATATATATATATTCTTGAAGTTGATGTATTGGAAGCTGGATCAGTTGGCAAGTGTAAGGATGTGTTCAACTGATGCCAATTTGTAAAGGTAAGATCACTGGGTAAAAGCATCCACAAAAGAGGATGTTTTGTTGTCTTGTGGGGTGTTTGTGATATGTAGAGGATAATACCTATTAAGATTCAAGAAGGGATCTAGTCTGTCTGGTCCTACAGAAGAGCAATTGTGGCACAAATTATAAAAAAAAAAAAGTTAGTGCTGTATGTATAGCCTACCTTCCCTGTGTTTGTTTGTTTTTCCAATCAATAACTATGCAGGGGGTGTGGGACAGGCACAAGGAGCACACAGGAGGGAAAAAAAGCATCTACATTCATTGGCTGGCTAAACCATGTGACCTTACAAAGTATATGAATAGTGGTTTTCAGATTCGTTTTCAGATGCTACTTGGAGCTAGAGAGGGAGCTGTTAGATGCACCCAGGCATGCTTTCCCTCTTGTCCCAGTTGCATTCCAGAGGTGTTGGCATAATTTCCTGATTCCTGCTGTTCAGTGTTCCTGCACCGTTATTGCTGCTCGTGGTACTAGCCCTGCTTCCAGCCATGAGTCCTGCTATGGTCCTGCCTGCCACTTATGTGTCACCAGCTGCACCTCGCTGGCCTCTGCTAGCAAGCTAGTGACCTGGAGGTCGCCTGCCACAGCAAGTCCAAACCACCTTGCGGTGGGCACTGGTGAAAATCCAGTGGCACCTTAGACCCTGCTCCCTGGTGTGGCTTACGCCATCACTAGCGGTGGTTCAACTGATCCACCACCCCTGCCGTTACATTTGTTCTACAAAAATAAGCCTTCTCAGATTGGTCCATCAGTGTCTTAAAGAGGTATTCTAGTACTAGAGAAGTACTGAAACCTGCTGAAAGTTTGGGTTCACATAAACATAGAAAATTGGCATTTGAATCTTGCTGCGAACACGAACTTTCAACAGGTTCGCTTATTTCTAGTTCTTAGATATATGCTATATAAAAGATATATGATATATGTAAGATATATAAAAGATATAAAACTTACAAATATGGTGTTATCACTAATAGTACTGGCTACAGGTTGAAAATAGAAGAACTTGGATCTTGTCTCTGAGCTCTAGCCCCACCCTGAGTGATCTCTGACCAGCCCCTCCAGCCTACATTACCATCTCTCTGTCATATACACAGATACATATATATCTATTAGGATATTTAGGGAGAGTGAGGAGTGTTTACGGCGTCCCTCCTTGTGCTGAATGATGCTACAGAAACAGCAGACAGAGAGAATGCAGCAGATGCTGTAGCCTTACTGATTGTTCAATAGTTTACAGTGAAATTAAAAAATTTTCTGCAACAGCTTTGGGCAGGGAACTTGTAGAAGTGCTGTGGGAGGGGAGTAGGCAGGACTTGAAGACTGTGATGGCGAGCTAAGGGAAAGCAATGCATTCTAGGAATTGTAATACTGAGCAACTGCTCAGCCATAAAATACAAAACTAAGACCCCCCAAAAATATATTTTTGGACAGTTATAGAACCTGTCACAGACAGGTAAGCAATGCTTTTTTAACTCTAATTTTGGAGTACCCCTTTAATTCATGCAAGCAGCCTCCGAAGGTGTAACTATACAGTAGCTACTAGTGTATTTTGATGCAGCTCTGTCAATACATTTATGTGTGACAAGATATCTCACCGCATCAGTCTTTCCGACAATTTTTTACTCTCTTTATCTTCTTCCGACAACAGAATAATCCGATCGCCAAATGGTGGCAACAATATCCGCCTGGTCCACACGCATCAAGTTCTCATCACACCTCATCAGGCTGCAGTTGACCTGACCAAATCTGAACGCCTACAAATGTCAAGGAAAGAATCCAACAGTGACATCACACTTCTATAATTCCGTAATAAAAGTTAACATTCATACTGTTCAATGGATGAAATCTGGACTCGAGGGTCGTAAACTACCAGGTATTCCGGATGGTTCTATGTGATGTTATGATTGCCGGAGCTATTCTTAGCTCGCTGTAATTCATTCTCTTGTGTGAGAATCAGAGTTATAATTATCCTGCAGATCCCAGCTAAACAAATCACCCTCCCAGTGCAAAGTTCAGGCTACACATTACAAATCTGAATTTATATTACTAGTTTACTAGAAAAAATGAACTTTTAGAGTCATTTTCCAATGCCATGTAGTATTTGACTGGATCATGGGGTAAATTTACAATTACAATGTGAAATCTTCTTATACCATCATTGTTCTACCCATGAAAAATTATCAGTGGTAAATAGAAGTTATAAATTGTTGTCTTCTGGAAATACAAAAAGAAAAAATAGCCAGTTTACCGCCTCATTCTCAGCTTTACAGCACGGGCTCCCACTCCAACTAGGGCTTCCATATGTGTTCCAGCGTAAAGGATTGACTCCAGCTCCCAGCCGAGTAAATGTGAATAGAGTTCTTCAGGAAAACCAGGATGGCTCCCAACATTATTGTGGTTCCCTGAATAATTTGTTATTTGGGGGTTTGTTTTTTTAGGGAACAAGTAGTACTTTTTTATTGATACAAAGCTGAGCTTACCAAAAATCCAGGTCCAGTCTCCAGAAGGAAGATTTTCTGACTTGTACTGATTGAATAACACAGACTAAACACAAGAATTCCGGCCAGTACAGAGAGTCACGGCTCAATGTGTCCATCAATCACATGACTGCCTTCTCTCTGTGAGCGCTCAGGTGGCCTGGGATACACAGGACTTCCTGTTTTCTGAGTGTTTCCTGTTTTTGCGAAAAAAAGAGTCAGAAAACAGGAAGTGCTGTGTTATCCATGATAAACTAAAAAATAAAATAAAATAATTAATGTATATTTAAAGTGATAAGACTGTTTTAGAGGTGCCCCGGCCGGCGGCACTACTCTTCTTTAAACCTAATGGTCCGGTTAAAACTTCCCGGGAGATTCAGTGACGTCACTCTCTGTAAGGATCCTCAGTGCGGCCAAAAATCTACGCGTTTCAGCAACTATCACGGTTGCCCTCATCGCACGGATGCGCCCGCATCAGAACTTAATGGCGCTAGAGATGATCCGGCTGGTACTGCGGTACCAGCCGGGATAATCTTTTCTGAGACTGGTCGTTCCGTGACCCGTTGCCGGTCTCTTACAAGGTCTGAACATGGCCTATAGCTATTTTCACACATACAATTTTCTCTCTTTTTTTTTTTTTTATACTGACCAAACCACTGACGGAAATATTATATTTTACTATTTTGGACTTTTCCACAATCTAGTATAAATTCTGTTTTGTGTTTAAAGCAATTTTTTTAAATGGTTAATTAAAATTTCTTTTGTGGATTTTTAAAAATAATTTTATGAACTATTTCTCTATAAGGAAATGTAATACTCATATGAAATGGCTGTACACTGTAGTGCACTCTCATTTTTCCCATATACAGTGGTACCTTGGTTTAAGAGTAACTTGGATTAAGAGCGTTTTGCAAGAAGAGCTTTCAGTTTTTCCAAGTTGTAACTTGGTTTAGGAGCATTGCTTTTGTTTAAGCGCTCCCTGTACTGGGCGGGACGGGGAGTGGAGGAGGGGCATGGTCTGCATAGTGGGCTCTACAGCACTGTACTCTGACCCAGGAAGTCTCCCTCACCTTCCAAATCACAGCAGATCCACTTCAGGCTGGGGCTTGCATTAGAGCACAGGACTCTTCATACCTGTAACTCCTTGCTCCCTGGACAGAGATTGCTGGATGTATGTGCCCACATATGTTCCGCTCATTCCTTCATGCCCCCTGCAGTCTCTGTCAGCCCTTGTGTTTCCCATCCTCTTAATCCCTGCTATGTGCCTGCACTCACACTCAGCTATATACACTGCTGCTATAATGTGCCTGCACTCACATTCAGCCATTCACACTGCAGTCTAGAGAAGTTTTTGTCACTGTCCTCACACTGCACAGCTCTGTCATTCTCACTTCCTGATTGGTCCATGCTGAACCTTAACCATTACCCATTACCTTACCCATGCTCTTACCCATTGCTGACATGTGACCACACAGACCTCTGACAGCAGCCCTGCTTCTCTATTCTAGCCTGTTGTACTACGCTACTGCATTGTATCTGCAGTTCCATCCTGTATCTACAAGCTGCTGCTGTTTTTTCAGGTTATGCACTAACTATACTTTATACGCCACATGCTGATTGCTATACTGTACAGTAACTTATAATATCACATGTTCTGCTGTTTCTGAATGTTTGTTTCATTAGTTTCACTTAGTCTGCATTTGATTGATTTCTTATGGGAAAATTTGCTTTGGTTTAAGAGTGATTCGAATTACAAGCCCAGTCCCGGAACGAATTATGCTCGTAATCCAAGGCACCACTGTATTACACTCAGCTTCTGACAGGGTGTAATAGGAGTATTATCATAGAAGACCTGGAGACCTTTATTAGGCTCCCAACTGCCATGGCAAAGCAACAGAAACCCTCCATCGCCTTGCAGGGGAAGGGGGTTACCTTTGGAGAACAAATAGGGACAACGCCTTCTGGGCACATTACCATATAGATTAGAAATTGCCTAGATTTCCTTTAATAGGAAATTCTGCCATAATGAATCCTTAAAAATTTTTTTACTGAAAAAAGGGAATTTTGGCAGCACATCTTTGACTCTGTTCACACTGCAGGTTGCACGTTGCTTGTGGCTTGAGTACAGACAAAAAACAAAAGGTGCAACAGCAACCCACAGGTACAAGGGCTTATCGTATATACTCCTTCCAGAGTACACACGGTAAACACCTGCTCCGTAGATATTAAAAATTAAAATATAAAAATTTTTGTTTAGAAAAGTGAGGATCCTAGCAAACTATTTGATTAAACAGAGTGTACCATGTCGCCACGTCAAGGCGTTCTCAAGACATGGTCCCTACTCTAGCATGGTCGCTACCCTATTCGATAAGCACTTGCACCTGTGGGTTGCTGTTGCACCTTTTGTTTTTTGTCTGTACTTAAGCCACAAGCAGCGTGCAACCTGCAGTGTGAACAGAGTCATAGATGTGCTGCCAAAATTTCCATTTTTTTCTGTTGAATGTGGGGTGTGTGGCTACCTCCTGTTGGCTTGCACTCCACCCATGTCCCAAGGCTGCTATAAAAGAGATCATTTGGTTCCTATCTGCCCAGTTGTAGGCTTATTCAGCCCAGGAGAGGCCATTGCTAATGTGAAAATGCTAGAGTAGGGACCATGTCTCAATGACGCCTTGACGTGGCTACATGGTACACTCTGTATAATCAAATAGTTTGCTAGGATCCTCACTTTTCTAAACAAAAATTTTTATATTTTAATTTTTAATATCTACAGAGCAGGTGTTTACCGTGTGTACTCTGGGAGGAGTATATACGATAAGCCCTTGCACCTGTGGGTTGCTGTTGCACCTTTTGTTTTTTGTCTAAAAATTTTTTAAGCCATATCAGCCAGCTATATCCCACCACATAGCAACACAGTTTTACAAACAAGGTACAATACTATACCCTAAGCTGTCCAGCCTCTCACTCTCACTGTATGCTTTGATAATTTATTAGAAAAAATACCTTTATATAAATACATAAAATGTTTGCTTTGAATGTTGATCCAGTCTGATCACCACTTGGTAGGAACATTTTTAATGCAGATTGATTTATGTTTTTTTTTCTTTTTACCTAACTCTGGGTCAATAAGGCGAAAAACATGATTGCTAGCAACAATTCTGTATTGCAATGTATTGTGCTGTGACCACAATTGTACTACACCCTGCCTCTTGTAATAGAGGTATAACAGGGGTACTGGCTTGGTAGACCTAGGGGGTCTTACTAGGCTTCTAGCTGTTATGTCAACTGCTTGGAATGACACAATCAAGTTGCACCATGTAGGTGCCAGTTGTATATTAGAGCCAATTTAGAACCGATTTCTGGCATTTTAACCACTTTAATGCCACAGTCAATAGCAACTTGATTGTGTGATAGCCCTGTTCTTGGCCATCTCCAGCGGCTCTCATAGAGAATGAATGGAGTGTCAGACATGTGTGCATACCTCTTTACTCAGTGATTAGAGTTTAGTCCACGTTTTTAAGATCATAGAGCGTCGTAGCAGTCAGATCCCTTGTGATCAGTTACTTATCCCCAGAGGATTGGACATAACTTGATTTTCTGGCACATGTGAAATAAACCATGCTTACCCAGGTCCAGGGTCTCTGCACCAATAAAGATATATTCATTGGATTTCGATAGGATGCTGTTGGGTTTCCTTCTCCTCCTGTTAGTCACTGACGGGCCAAAAAAAATCTCGTCTTTCCTCCTGGAAGTTGGGATTGGTGCAGCCCAGCACAACATCAGGAAGAGGAGGCCTTGATGGCATGGGGGCGGGAGCGAAGGGTAATATATTTGTTTATTTATTTGGTATAAGGGGAAAACTCTCTACCTACTAGGTAACTAGGGCAACTATGCCTACTGGAGGCAACTGTACCTACTGGTGGGGTACCCACAGGGGGTAGCTCTACTAACTAGGGAACTTCTATACCTACGGGAGGAGACTGTATACCTACTGGGAGCAACTGTACCTACTGGTGGGCATATCTACTTACCGGGGGGTAGCTCTACCTAATAGGGAACAACTATACCTAGATGAGGCGACTTAATACCTAATGGCGGCAGCTCTACCTACTGGGGGCTACTCTTTACTTACTGAGGGGCACCTATTAATCTACTGGGGGTAGCTACTGACCTACTGAGGGCACCTACCTACCAAGGTGGGCATTATTGCCATTTGGGACCTTATTGGTAGGGCAAAGGTAAAAATTGTGTTGGGAAAGTGCAAACTGGAAAATCTTTTACATCGGGCAATCTTGTTTTTTTTCCTTAACAGTATGATAGTCACTATGTAGTAATATATGCTCATAGTGTGGCGGTATTTGGCATTTACATAATGTAAGTTTTGGCACAGTGATATTTGTTAAGTAACAATACAATGGTAATATGTATAGTGATATTTTTGTTTTTTATAGTGATATTATTTAGCATCTGTGTGGCTATTACGTACCTATTACTATGCTGGCATTGTTTTACATAGGAACGGCCATGGTGGCAGTGTAAACCAATGTTTCCTTGATCTAGTGGCATTGGGATGTTTTAGCACTTCAGATACCTAGTGCATTAAGCCCCTTAGTGTAAAGTGGCTTCCACTTCAAAGCATTATAGATAGCATCATATTCCCAGACTTTCATTGAGGCTCCTAAGAACCTATGATAACATTCACAATTGTTTCTTTGTTTATGCGGATATTAAAGAGTCACCAGGAGTGTGAGTTCTCACCCATTGCCTGAACTTGTGACATAGGAATGGATGTCAATATATTTTAATGATATCAAATTAAAGGGGTGTTCTTAAAATATATTCAGGGAATGAAAGGCATTAGTGTCATTGAGATGTGCCCCAATACATAAGGTTGCCCTGTCATTTTATTTCCAGCAGCACAATGTAAAGGATTTAATACCACATGCCACCCTATAGTAGTACAAATAACAGAGGCTTATACAAATATACCCGCTATATCGTACAGAATAAAGTAGAGCACAAAAGCCTCAATATTCGGCTGCAAAAGCAATATAAAATTATTTTTGCAAATAACAAGAAGAAAAAAAGAAGAGTTTGGATTTTTAGACACAAGGATGGATAAGTAGCCAAGATGCCCGGGTGAATGGGCCACCAGTGAGGTTTGCGATTGTCAGACACCGGAAAACTGTGGGTGGCCTGCAGCTTAGCTGGGAATTGGTCTTGTTAATTGAGTGTAAGCTCTGGCCTATTCATAGACATGAACTCACACAGACAAAGATCATCTATACACAGAGGTCAAAAGTGGACAATGCCTCCTCCCTCCCATTTCCCAGCACCTCAACTGATCCCGTGGTCTCCATCTCTTGGCTTATTCTTGTACTGACATGATAGCACCAGTGACATAGATGATATGCTAATGCTCCACTATTGTGGACTGGGATTTACAAGGAATTATTAATTCTTTTCCAAGCATTGTACGGACTTTACCTTTCTCTCAACTGACTTTCATAATGGCTGCTGGTAGTAAATGAACGGTAAATAAACGTTTTTTTCTAGCTGCATTTAATGGAAACCTTATTTGCCCCTTATTTATAAAATCTCTTAAAATCCATTAAAATTTCTCCATTCTTCTTCAGATAGGAAAAAAAAATAATTTCCCACCAAATTTGTCCCTTTGGACGACTAATACATCCTTTTTCATAGTGAACCATACATTGTATGGCTGCTGCTCTGTACATATTTATTGGCAATCGTCGGCTGCGCATCGCTATTACATGTATCAATGTGCAATTGTCGCCTGCCGATTTTAGATCCAAACCTAAACCAATGATCAGCCAATGATCATTTTATCAGCTGATCGCGGTCTCTATTACATGGAGCGATAATTGGCCGAATTGGGCTGATTCGACTGATTATGGCTCCATGTAATAGGGCCCATACACTCTAGTGGTCTTCATTGAGCAAGGTCATACAGTATATACCTGCAGAATCTGTTGGCGCTATAAAAAAAGACAAATTTGGTCAGCTCTCCTAGAACACCATTCACACTAGGCAGGAGCAGGTTGCTATGGCTAAAATTGCAAACACACAAAAACACAGAAAAATGCAACAGCTCACCGCAATGGCAAGATACAGAACCACTATAGACATGAAAATAGTTAAAAGCAGCCCCCCCCCCTAACTGCCAAAAAAAAGGGGAACTATCAGCAGGTTAGACAAATCTAACCTGCTGATAGCTCCCTATTGTGCACAGGGCACCAAGGATGGAGGAAAGTCTCTTACCTTTATCCTCTGTGCCATTCCTGTGCAGTTTTCATGTACTACTCCGTATGGTAAGGCCGTTTGAAGCACCGCCCTGCAACCCAGAGTGCTGGTTCCCCCCAGCCGCCCCCCTTCCCTACTAATGATTAAAGGAGTATTCTAAAATCATACAATTTTTAGAAAACTGAATTTGGGTGTGCCCCTCCATGAGGTTTGATATCCTGCCTTTACTCCTATATACCTACCCTGCATCCTCTTCTTACACACTCCCTTGTAATCCAAGATACTGTGCTAGCTTGGAAGAAGTCTCGCAAAGCCTTTGGTCCACCTTTTCGATTGTCCATGAGGCTGTCCCTTTGGGACCACCCTGAGTTTCTACCGGAGCAAGATAGCACTTTATTTAGAGAATGGAGGGCAAAGTATTCTCTAAGTGGGCGAGGTTATGGATGACACAGAGATCAGGGAGAAAATTCTAGAGAGTTGGGCAAATGTTCACTCAATAGTGGTAAATGAAGTATGGAAAGAAACATTTTTCGAAATGATGCACGGAACGTACCAAGCTTTCAATATACCGCGTTCACCTAATGTGCCGGACAGGCTACAGAGTTGCCCCAAATGTGGTAATGCGGAAACAGACATATGCCACTGTCTATGGATGTGCTGTCACTCTCAGCAATTTTGGAGCCTAGTGAAGAAATACAATTATGATCTTTGGCAGCGAGACATTCGTGACCCACAACACCTTCTTTTTCAACACATAGATCTGCAAATTTAAGAGACTTCAAACCTTCTCTAGATCTTGAAACTAATACGTGCAGTGTTGCTAGTGGCAAAGAGGGTTCTCCTTAGGGGCTGAAACCCCAGATTCTTAATAAGTCGGACGTGGTGCTGGAGATGCAACGTTTCTTCAAGATAGACAAATTAGAAGCGGAAAGGCAAAAAAAAGCATTAGCAAAGAAATTCTTTACTAAGTGGAAGGTTTTCTTAGCACTTTACTATTCCAGAGATCAAATAAATCAAATAGTAAAACCCTTTGCCCTCACGACATGGTATTTAACTGCTGATCTCCAGGGTGCTTTGGACCCATTTAAATATAGTGGTACTTTAGTAACTTGAACGCCAGCCTAATACTTTTCCTTCATTCTACCCTCATGTCTCTCCCTCGACCTTTTTTTCTTTTTTCTTTTCTTTAATTTTCAATTTTCCCTTCCTCTTTATACTCTTGTTCTTACCCTTTAGCTCAGAAATTTTGCTTACACAGGAAACGGTGGATAATGGTAAATTTTAGTTGAGTTGACAAGTGAATAGCTTCATGTTTCTCAGCGCTGCATCACTTGCCATTTATGTTATATTGTCTACTAACTTTAACCCCTTAGGGACCAAGCCTATTTGAGCCTTAATGACCAGGCTCATTTTTCAAAATCTGACCTGTCTCACTTTATGCGCCTATAGCTCAGTGATGCTTTAACATATGCTAGCGATTCTGAGATTGTTTTTTTGTAACATATGGTACTTTATATTAGTGGCAAAATTTGGTCACTATCTTTTGTGTTTTTTGTGAAAAACATAAAAATATCATAAAAATTTGCACTTTACAAACTTTGAGAATCTCTGCTTCTAAAAAAAGAAAGTCGTATCACATAAATTAGTTACTAGGTCACATTACCAATATGTCCTCTTTATTCTGGCATAATTTCGTAAACATATTTTACTTTTCTTGGGTGTTACGGGGCTTAGAAATGTATCAGCAAATTATCAATTTTTCATGAAATTTCCCAAACTAATTTTTTTAGGGACCAGTTCTTTTTTAAGTGTGTTTAGGAGGCTTGTATACTTGAAACCCCCATAAATGACCCCATTTTGGAAACTACACACCCTAAGGAATTAATCTAGGGGTATAATGAGCATTTTAACCCTACAGGGGCTGGAGGAAAGTATTTACAATTAGGCAGGAAAAAAATGGAAAATAGAAATTTTCAAATAATATGTTCATTCAGATTAAAGTATCTCATTTTCACAAGCAACAGGAGAGAAAAAGCACCCCAAAATTTGTAACTCAGGTCCTCCTGACTACAATGGCACCCCATATAAGGAGCGCCAATTAGCATTTTCAGTGCAGATTTTGCTGAACAAGTTTTCAGGCGCCAGGTGCGTTGTAGTGCCCTGTAGTGTCAGCAGAGTGAAAACCCCCCAAAAGTCACCCCATTTTGGAAAGAGCACCCCTCAAAGAATACGTCTTGGGGTGCAGTGAGCATTTTGACCCCACAGGTATTAGAGGAAAGTATTCAAAATTAGACTGTAAAAATGAAAAACTAGAATTTTTCCAATAATATGTATGTTTAGTTAGAAATTTCTCAATTTCACAAGAAACAGGAGAGAAAAGGCACCCCAAAATCTGTAACGCAGGTTCTCCTGAGTACAACGGTACCACATATGTGAGCAAAAACCACTGTATGGGCACACAGCAGGGCTCAGAAGGAAGGGAGCGCCAATTAGCATTTGCAGTGCAGATTTTTCTGAAGAAGTTTCTGAGCGCCGGGTGCGTTTGCAGCGCCCCTGTAGTGTCCGCAGAAGAGAAACCCCCCAAAAGTCATCCCATTTTGGAAAGGGCACCCCTCAAAGAGTTCATCTTGGGGTGCAGTGAGCATTTTGACCCCACAGGTATTAGAAGAAAGGATTCAAATTAGAAAGTAAAAATAAAATAAAAAAAAATTTCAATAATATGTTTGTTTAGTTTGAAATTTCTCAATTTCACGAGAAACAGGAGAGAAAATGCACCCCAAAATTTGTAAAGCAGGTTCTCCTGAGTACAACGGTACCTGTAGAGAAGAAGGCTTTGGGTTTTTAGAGCACTGGGCTGAATTTTTATTGGGGTACAAACTGTTTTCCGCAGATAATTTGCACCTTAATGGAAGGGGGTCCACTGTGCTGGGGGAGAGAATCCTAGAAGGGGTGGAGAGGTTTTTAAACTAGGGATGTGGAGGGAGGACAATGTAGTATGTAATGTAGTGGCAGATAGGTTAGACAGGGGACAGAACAATGAGGAGGGAGGAGAAGGGTCCTGTGGGGGGAGGATAAGAGCAGTGCATAGGGAGATCCATATGTTGCGGATGAGCAGTGAGGATGATTGTAGCCACAGCACAGTAATAAATCCCATTTCTTATAATGAAGCAGTGAAACTCAATGGTAATATAAAGTGTATGGTTACTAATGCCAGAAGTCTAGCCAGCAAGATGGGGGAGCTGGAGGCCTTGGTTCTGGAGGAGTCCATTGATGTGGTTGGTGTGACTGAGACATGGCTGGACTCCTCACATGACTGGGCTGTCAATATTCAGGGATTTACGTTGTTCAGAAGGGACCGGGTGGGCAGAAGGGGAGGAGGAGTAGGTCTGTATGTCAGAAGTGATATTAAAGTGAGTGTAAAAGATGCAATAGTGGGCGATGACTGTGATGATGTGGAAGCATTGTGGGTAGAACTACAGAAGGAGGTAAAGAGTGAAAAAATTATTCTTGGTGTAATCTATAGACCCCCCAACATTACTGAGGGGATAGATGGTCAGTTGAGTAGACAAATAGAGCGGGCTGCCCGGGAGGGAACAGTAGTGATAATGGGGGACCTCAACTACCCAGATATAGATTGGGGTCACGGTTCAGCTAAAACCACAAAGGGGAGGGAATTTCTGAACCTCCTGCAGGATAATTTTCTGGGCCAGTTTGTGGAGGAGCCAACTAGAAGTGATGCCTTGTTGGATCTGGTTATTTCTAACAACGCTGAGCTGGTTGGGGATGTCACAGGTGAACACCTGGGGAATAGTGACCACAATATAGTGACTTTTAGCTTAAAGTGTAGAAAAGAAAAACATGTTGGGAGGGCAAAAACTCTTAATTTTAAAAGGGCCAATTTTCCTGGGTTAAGGGCAGAACTTCAGGGCATAGACTGGGGGCGGCTGCTGTCACATACTGATACAGCTAATAAATGGGAAATCTTCAAATCCACATTAAATAACTGTACTGCCAAATATATTCCTATGGGTAACAAATATAAACGGTTAAAATCAAATCCCACAAGGCTTACAACCGAGGTTAGAGGGGCTATAAATGAGAAAAAAGGGGCATTCAAAAATATAAATCAGAGGGGTCAGCTGTAGCATTTAAACATTACAAAGAAGTCAACAAAACCTGTAAAAATGTAATAAAAGCAGAAAAAATTCACAATGAAAGGCAGGTAGCCATAGATAGCAAAAGAAACCCCCAAAAATTCTTCAAATATATTAATGCAAAAAAACCAAGGTCAGAGCATGTAGGACCCCTATATACAAAAGAAGAGGATGGAGCTGTGGTGGGTGGGGCCAGTACTGAGGTGGGTGGGGCCAGTGCTGCTAACACATGTAATGTACTGAACTGGTTTACTATAGATATGGTCCAAGATAAATTAAACAAGCTCAATGTAACCAAAGCTCCAGGGCCTGATGGATTACACCCCAGAGTTCTTAGGGAACTCAGTTCTGTAATTTCTCTACCCTTGTATTAAATATTCCGTGATTCTTTGCTTACTGGTATTGTGCCGAGGGACTGGCGTACGGCAAATGTAGTGCCGATCTTCAAAAAGGGCTCTCGAACTTCCCCAGGTAACTATAGACCCGTAAGCTTAACGTCCATTGTGGGGAAACTATTTGAGGGGCTTATAAGGGACTACATCCAGGAATATGTAGTGGCTAATAGTCTTATAGGTGATAACCAGCATGGTTTTACTAAGGACAGAAGCTGTCAAACCAACCTAATATGTTTCTATGAAGAGGTAAGTAGAAGCCTGGATGGCGGCGCGGCTGTGGATATCGTGTACCTGGATTTTGCAAAAGCGTTTGACACAGTTCCTCATGGACGTCTGATGGGTAAGTTAAAGTCTATCGGTTTGGAAAGTTTAATGTGTAACTGGATTGAAAACTGGCTTAATAATCGTACCCAGAGAGTGGTGGTCAATGATTCCTACTCCGAATGGTCCCCGGTAATAAGTGGTGTACCCCAAGGGTCAGTACTGGGCCCTCTTCTGTTTAACTTGTTTATTAATGATATTGAGAATGGAATTAACAGCAATGTTTTTATCTTTGCAGATGACACCAAGCTTTGTAGTACAGTCTATGGAGGATGTGCAGATGTTACAGGATGACTTAGACACACTGAGTGTTTGGGCGTCCACTTGGCAAATGAGGTTCAATGTGGATAAATGTAAAGTTATGCACCTGGGTACTAAAAACCCGCATGCATCATATGTCCTAGGGGGAGTTACTCTGGGAGAGTCACTAATGGAGAAGGATCTGGGTGTACTTGTAGATAATAGACTACAGAACAGCACACAATGTCAGTCAGTGGCTTCTAAGGCCAGCAGGATATTGTCATGCATTAAAACAGGCATGGACTCACGGGACAGGGATATAATATTACCGCTCTATAAAGCCTTGGTGCGGCCTCATCTGGAGTATGCTGATCAGTTTTGGAACCCGATTCATAAAAAGAATGTTCTAGAGCTGGAGAGGGTACAAAGACGGGCAACTAAACTATTAAAGGGGAATGGAGCATCTTAGTTATGAGGAGAGATTAAAAGAATTAAATTTGTTTAGTCTGGAGAAGAGACGTTTAAGGGGAGATATGATTAACTTATTTAAATATATAAATGGCCCCTACAAGAGATGGGGAAAAGATGTTTCAGGTAAAACCCCCTCAAAGGGCAAGAGGGCACTGCCTCCGCCTGGAGAAAAAAAGGTTCAATCTCCGGAGGCGACAAGCCTTCTTTACCATGAGAACTGTGAATCTGTGGAACAGTCTACCACAGGATCTGGTCACAGCAAAAACAGTAGAGGGCTTCAAAACAGGGCTAGACAAGTTCTTAGAGCAAAATAATATAAATGCATATGTATAGAACCTATCACCCCTCCCCCTTCCCTGTATCCATCCCCTCCTTGGTTGAACTTGATGGACATGTGTCTTTTTTCAACCGTATTAACTATGTAACTATGTAACTATATGTGGGCATAAACCTACGGTATGGGCATGCAGCAGGGCTCAGAAGGAAAGGAGCGTCAGTTTGCTGGAGCAAAACCGCAGCTAGTCCGCTCAGCCTGTCAGTGACAGAGGTGGGATCCCACCTCCGTCACTGACTGGCTGAGCGGATTTGAAATGTCACGTCTCGAGCCCGCGTCAGAGACCAGGAAGTGGCCGGGCAGCGAAGACCGGAGCGTGGCGATACGGGACCCTCCGCTGGAACCAGGGAGGTGAGTGGACGTCATTTCCCTCAGCCACCTTCTCCCCGGCCAGATCGGAAAAAAAAACCCTCCCCTGCCGGAGTACCCCTTTAATATTGTAGTTGTTGGCACTCTGTACACCCATATAATCACGACCCCTCTGTGTATCCATATATTGGTTAGACTCCCCTGTAGTAAGTCTCCCCTGTAGACCTCTTGTGGCTGGAGACATTATGCTGCTTGCAGTCACCAGAGTGATTGGAAGGGCAGGGAGCGCCACTTTTAACTGTTCATCACAAGTGCTTGCAATTAAGGAGCTAATTGAACCCGGGTGTGAGTGATGCCAGTGCAGAGAGCCCTCTCTAGCTCGGAGCCTATGGCAGCCTGAGCTTAACGGGCCCCTGTGCAGCTAAACCAGCTGCACCATTTGTCTGCCCATGGTACAACACATCCAAGACAGTCTGGTTTGCAAAGGTGCTACTGGTTCACAAAATGAAATCTTGTAAACTGAGTTGGTCTGCTGGCTTTAACCCACCTTACCTTCCTAGATTTTCAAATATGCTGGCATAAACCTCTTTTCATCTTGACCAGGTATAGAACCACTAGCTTCTTTGCACATCTAGACAACCAGCGATGGCAGCGATGGTGTCATTAACCTCTTTGGTACCCTAGGACACCAAAGATAAAAACATGATTGTCGGCAGAAAATACCACCTGGTCCATCTACTCCTATTTTATTTGCACTCTTTTTATATTAGGATATATATAAGTTTATCCCAGGCATGTTTATTCATTTACTGTAGATTTACCAATCACATCTGCCGGAAGTTTGTTTCAAACATCTGCTACTCTTTCAGTAAAGTTATATTTTCTCATGTTGCTCCTGATATTTCCCCTTATGCCATTCGAATAAGGGATCTTTGTTTCTTGGCAATCCAGTCCAAACTTTTGGATCAAACAATTCAGAAAATTTGAATAGCCATGGAGTAAGTTAATGACATTTATTCTTCCTCATACACCAATGGCATTCCCCTACAAGCAATTTTTTATGTGGCATCTGGTGACTTTTTCTCAGTAGTAGCCCATTGACTTTAATTGGTCCTGTCTAAAGGTGCGTTCACACTACGGAATCCAGATGGATTCCGCCGCTCGTCCCGGTCGCATCTCCACCTGTGCCATAGACTCCATTGTATGGTTGGGTGGATTCCGCCTTCCGCCCAAAGAATTGGCAGGTCAATTTTTTGGCCATAAGACGGAATCCACTTGAGATGTGCCCAGGAGTGAGCGTCAGAATCCGCTGGAACTTCCCTGTGCGGATTCCTCAGTGTGAACCGAGCCTAACTCCTCTATGTGACTTGAGACTTTTATGAAGCCATAATAGTGTGCATGAGACCCTACCAGTATCGCACTTGTAACATGTAACGTCTCTCCTTTATGTTTATTGTAGCTTTAAAACACTACACGTCTATATATGAACAACCACTCCATTACACCTATTAATATTATTTTTAAAACGATCAGAATTAAAAAAAATTTCCCCTTTACAAATTGCACACAGCAGTGAAGATAAAAAATAAAAAAAGAACCATTTTCTGACACATTCATGTCTTTTTTCCCAGAACATTAAAAGTAGGATGGATAACGCTGTTATTTATCATTATCTTCCAGGGTGTGTCTCAGAATAACTTACAGCTTTATTCAGAGGTTTGAGCTAAACCTGTCATAGAGCAGTAATAACAGTGGTAGGACTGAGAAATATCGGTGCATACAGCGTGCTAGTGTGGTGTGGGCGTACTTACAAATTGAGCAAATGTTTCCCATGGAGGAGTTAATGGGCTGCGCATAGAGCTCGTGTCATTACAGACAGCTTTTCGCTTGGTGCGTTTCTATTTCTCCCACTGTACTACCCGCTGTTCACTCCTTTGTGAGAGCATTTTTGGAAATTCTTAAATCTGTTTTAAATTGGCCCCAGCAGATTGAATACCGAGCTGCTCTTAAGATGTTAACCTTTTTTCACCTGCAATTTAGTGGCACTTATATTTTTTTTCTCTTTTGAGGTGTTGTTATGTAAGTCTGTAGGGGGAAAAAGCCAATGCTATGCATTCTGTATGTCAGAGATAAGCAAAAAGTTATTGGCACCATATAGAATCACATGGACTGCACCACTTTTGGTTAAATTTACATCTTGTTTGGGCTCCACATTTAGCCAGTTCACACAAAATCATCGGAGTTCCGCGGCAGAGAGCTCAATTCTTTGAGCCACTCGGTGCTGAAAGAATTGACATGTCAATTCTTTGTGAGGAATGCCGCGGAGGCGCGCTAGCCCTCCCATTGAAATAGATGCCAAGCAGAGAGCTCGGTCGTGGAATTCCGACGATTTTACTCTGTGTGAACTTGCCCATGTGTTTAGAAATTCTACTATATATAATTAACATACCCATATAGTTTCGCCATCCGAACATATGTATGTCAACAAAGTATCACCACATTTGGTCAGTATCTGTCAATATACCTTCACCCTTAGTATAACACAATAGACATAGTTCCGATAAGTAGACTAGGATAATAACCTAAGACTGTTAGACCAGCAATGTCTGACAACTAAAAGTTTTCAGAGCAAGTTGTCAGATAATGCATTCTTACAGGGATATTCCAAACTCCACAGGATTGGGGAAAACAAGTTGATTGGTGAGGGTCTCACCGCAGAGACCCCCACCGATCATAAAAACAAAGGCTTTTCCCCTTGGTGATTAGAAATGTAGGCAACATGTTCGGCCTCTGTTTCGTTCACTCTCTATGGAATATAGCCCACCACTATGTTTGGCTATGGTCGGAAATCCCTTAGTGAATAGAGTTGACCAAATTTCGAACATGCTCGAGTTTGTCCGATCCTGAGCATGAGGTATTTAATTAGCAAAGGCTACTGAAGTTGGATAAAGCCCTAAGGCTGCCTGGAAAAAATGGATAAAGCCTTTGTTATTTGGGTTTGAACAAACTTAAAGTGTCACTGTCATTATAACTTTCAAAATCTAAATCAACAGTAGATGTGAAATAAAGTAAGTTTGCAATACACATTCATTTTTTATGTTGTTGTTATCATGCTGTAAAACAAAGCAGTACTTACCAGAAATCTAGGTCCAGTCTCCTGAAAGCAGATTTTTAGACTTGTACTGGTTGAAAAAAAGAGACTAAACACAGGAATTCTGGCCAGTACAGAGAGTCACGGCTCAATGTGTCCATTTATCACATGACTGCCTTCTCTCGGTGAGCGCTCAAATGGCCTGGTATACACAGGACTTCCTGTTATCTGACTGTTTCTTGAGAAAAAAAAAAAAAAAACAGAAAACATCTACGGTTGTTTCCCTTTACCAACCTGTCTGTCAATTTCCCATTTCTTTAGCTTGTGCTGATAGCTAACAAGAAATATGCAAGGGGGCTGGCAGTACTAAATCATAGCTCTGTCTTTTATCTACCATTCTAATCAGAAGGAAACCATTGCCAGAATAAGTAATTTGGCATACTGGGACTTTTCCCTTTGCTGGATGTGATTGTCAGCCCTGTGCTCTGTAGACTGTACTTGATTTTCACTTCTGTTCCCTGTTGCTGTACCTGATCCCTAATCCCACAATACTGTACTAATCGTCACCCATCTTACTGTATCTGATCGGCATCCCTGTCCCTTGTTGATATAACTGCTTGCCGCCTCTATTGCTGCAGCTGATCATTGCCACTGTTCCCTGTTGCTGTACCTGATTGTGACCTCTGTTCCTTGTTGCTGTACCTGATGGTCTACCCAACCCCACATTACTTTACTTATTGTTACCCCTGTTACTGTACCTGATCATAACCACTGTCCCCTGTTTCTGTACCTGATCGTCAATCCTCTTAGAATACTTGTTCTTCATTCCTGCTAGTGTACCTGACTGTCCCTGCTGCTACTGTACTTGCTGCAATATCCTAAAAAGTAAAATCACTTGTATAAGTGTTACAAAGTTATCTGATTGTATCCATTTACTGCACCTGTTCATCATCCTTGTCCCCTGTTGCTGTACCTGATTGTTGTCCCTGTTACTTTACATGACTGTCGTCCCTGTTAGTGTACCTGATCTTCATTCCTGCTAGTGTACCCGATTATTGCTGCTGCTACTGTATGTGTAATTTAAACATTTGCTGCAGTACCTCTATGCCCTCTGCTTTCCTCTGCTCCTTCTGCACCCCAATGATTAAAGACAGTGACATCCTATCCATCTATACAGATGCCCTGGTGTGGCAGCACCTATCTATAATATGCAACTACATAAATGAGAACCTTGCTTGGGTTTACTTCTTGTTGGAACCAACACTGTGCATATATACTACCCTATGATGAGCTCCTTTTTCTAGCAATTGTGTCTGCCCATTGTTTCAGGGGACCTCTGGTCATGTGGTTGGTGGAAGTCCTAGCAGTCAGACCCTCATCAATCAACTAGTTATTATCTATTCTGTGGATAACACCTTTAAATCTCAGTAATACAGTGCACATAAAATCACCATATAATAATGTTCAACAGTTTTCTGTATAAATCCAACTTGTGCAACCAAGTATAGCATCAGGGGTGTGAGTATTGGGGCTATAGTGGGGCCTTCTTCGGTAGTGATAAGTGACATACAGGTTGCACACTCCAGAATGTCTCAGCTTCCAGGTTTCATTTTCACATAAAAAACAGAGGGAAGGTTGGGGTCTTGCCTTAGGGTTAGGCTGAGGACCCTTGAGTTGGCTTTCAGTAAGCTGATATAACACTCCCATAATGTATAGATGTATGTATCACATTGCAAAAGGCAGTGATCTTAAAAACTGTGGTTTTCCAGTTATTGGCAAACTACATTTTCCAGCATGCCCCAAAGGATGTAGCTGACAGTTGTAACTTACCCAAAGTTATTAAAGGGGAACTTTCAGCAGGTTAGACGAATCTAACCTGCTGATATGTCCCTATTGCACAGGATTCAATAACAATGTTGGCACTTTGTGTATGTGTTAACAATCCATTGCAATAAAAGTTTATGGGCACTCACCCAGAGCTTGCTTGCAAATGTGATTTATTTCATGATGAGGTGCACACAAATAAATACAGCAGGTCGCGTTTCGGGGTTCCCGCCTTTCTAAACTGCCTCTTGTTGAGAAAGGCGGTAGCGCTGAAACGCATCCTGCTGTATTTTTTTGTGTGCACCTTGTCATGAAATAAATCACATTTGCAAGCAAGCTCTGGTTGAGTGCCGGGAACCTTCTGTTGGAGCCTATTGCACAGGAGACAATCTCTTACCGTTCTCCTCGGCGCTGTTATCGTGCACTTAGCCTTTTGCTTCGTGGTCCAGTATGACCATTAGTAGCAATGGGGCTCCTGTTAGGAGCACTGCCCACCCCTATAGTGTCGAACTAGCCTGTCTCGGCCGGTCCGCTCTCTTCATTAGGGGCGGATCGGTGCTATGCGGTGCCGGACCATGGAGCACATGGCTAACTGCACCTGAACGGCGCAAAGGAGGAATGTAAGATACATACCTTCCTTCTCGGTATCTCCTGTGCAGTAGGGTCATATCAGCAGGTTAAATTAATCTAACCACTGATAGTTCCCCTTAAAGCCACAGGTTGGAAAATACTTCCATAAGGCATAACCCACTTCTAGTATCTGCTGTGACCTGTTAGTATAAGAAGTGTTCTTGTAATTTTTGATAAAATGTAGGAGATTACTCGTCATCATGTTACTATTTGAATAAGGGAGTAGAGTTTTCATCTTAAACAGCTAAAATAAACAGGAGTCATTACTTTCCAACATTCTTACAATAGCATTATTCCAACAAGCAAGTAATATCTGCCTGCCTGCAACTTGATTGCATTATACATCTTGATATCATTTACTTTCCTGAATGCGAGTGCAATCACACAGGCATAGAAGTAATGGCAACTAATGAGAGCTAATTGTATCGCAGAAGAGCAAGGACACAACCCATCCCTTACATCAATTACATTAATTGAAGTAGAAACAAGGAAGCCTTTAATAACAATGCTGATACCAACACAATTAGATGTAATGAAATAAATAGAGGGGACAACCGTGTTGCTATGATGCTAAAGTTTGTCTATTTGGATTATCAATTCCGAGAGGTCATCTATTACCATGTGTAACTCATATCAAATATCAAAACACCATCACCTGGGGTGGGATTCCAGTATTTAACAACAGGTTTCCTGCTTGGCTGATAAAGATGTGTACTTGGGGTGTCTGCAGTGAACACCTAATCTAATAAGAAAATATATTAATTACAATGTTCATAATATACTACATAACAATGTAAAATCTAATCGAGAATAAAGAAAGCTCTTCGTAAATACCTGAAATTCTGCATTGATTATGAATAACGTATAAGGTATACTGATTGTCATCTAAGTCACAATGATTCATGTATTTCATTGAGCACATTTAGTAAATATCTACAGTGCAGGGAGAAAAAGGAAGTGAAACGTTGAGTTAGGCCATGTTCACATGGCGTAAGACACTGGCCGTTCCGTAACCTGTGTCAGCGAAGATCATCCAGGCAGATATTGCAGTACCGGCCGGATGATCTTCATTTCTGCTGAGTTGAGATGCGGGCGCATCTGTGTACTCCCACATCCCAATTCGGCAGAAATGAAGATCACCGGTCGGTACTACAGTAACGGCCTGGATGATCTTCTCTGGCATCAGTGTTCACCCGCATCTCAATTCACCACTGCACACAATGGAGCGTGCGTCCAAAGCCGAACGCTCCATTGTCAGGTAAGGTAATCATGCTGCCGAATGGAATTACGGCCTGAGCGTATACTATGTGTATATGCTCTGGCCGGGATTCCATTCGTTCAAATGCAATATATGTTTTGCATAAATCACGGCCATTGTTACAAATTGTGTGACTTATGTAAAACTTACTTTGTGTGAACATGGCCTTAAAGTGAATGTACCAGTTTGGGTAGTGACTTTTTCTTTTCACTACCTGGTCGGAGCCAGTGCAGAGATGCTAGTGGCATGGTTCATTTTTCAAAAAACACTGGCCGATTCGGTTTCTACATATGCACCGGCCCGCTACTATGCACTGGGGGAAGGCTTGGCGCCCCCAGTGTAATGATATCCCCTTGGTGACGTGGCCGGACTTGATTCCAATGGAGTTTTATACCAGACAAATAAATGAGGCTAGTTACCTTAAAAATGTATAACTTTAATAATTAAAAACCATGTCACATTAGAATATTAATGGGAAGAAAAAACAAATTTCAAGGTAACTTGCCTTATTTATTTGTCTGGTATAAAATATTAAGGTAGAGGCGGTAATTTTGTATAAGGGGTAACTAGAGACAACTTAAAATACAATATATACAGTAAATATATCCAGGTGGAATTAAGGTGGAATTGTCACTGAGGGGAACCAGGCGACATTTTGAAAAATGGACCACACCACTGGGATCTCCACGCTGGTGCCAATCATGTAGTGAAAAAAAAAAAATCACTACTCAAACTGGTACATTCACTTTAATGACTTCCATAAGAACCTGTATGGAAAAGGTAGTTCACTGAAGGATCCTTTTAGACTAGTAGATTTCTCAGCCAAGGGAGGCGCACATGAGCAGCAATCAGTGAGATTCATTTGCAGTGCCTTTACACGGCACAATAAATCTAGGGGCCGAGCTGCACAAACGATCCGTGTATCATTCGTGCAGCCATATAAACTGACAGCACAGAAATGCATATATCCATGGTGACAGTTTTCATATCACACCAGAGTACATAGTTACCCCAGTTGCTTGTGATCTGGCATCCTCTTCTCCTCCAGACACGGCACCTGGACGAGAGAGCTGAAGAATAGGATGCCGGATCATAGCAGCAGTAAGCATGTACATCTCTGTATTATGGAAACTAACAGCACATATATATCCATATCCATACTGTCAGTTTTCCTTTATGATCATTGGCCTCACATCCCATTAACAAGGGGTTAATTAGCGCTGTTTTGCCGCAAATTGCAGTATAACAGCATTGTTTTTGCTGAAATTTTGATGGAATAGCAGCAACAATAGTGCTACTTCGCTGCAAAATATTGCTAATTAATGCAAATTAAATGCCTCATGTGTACATAGACTGGGAGTTTGTACATTAAAGGAGAAGTCCCAGACCCACTTTTTATTTTTTTCGCAAGTGCTGAGGAGGGGGAGGATAAAAGAAATAACATGCTCTTACCTTCCCCACTCCAGCGCTGGGGCCACATACTGCCACTCTGGTACCTGGCTGCTGGCAAAATGGCAAAATGTCTGTGTCAGGACAGGGAGGTAGGGATTAGACACGACAGTGAGCCCTAAGCCTGAACCCACACACTGTCCCTACCTGCTTGCATCAAATGGAAAACCACGAAGGCGGTCCCTGCTCTGGTATAAGTGTAACACAGAACGAGACAGACAAACAAACACAAACACAGGATAGTCAACAAGCCAAAGTCAAAACCAAACGGGCAACGCAGTACAAAATCAGGGAGCAATCGGATAGTCAAAGGTCAGGCGGGAGGTCAGGTAACAGGTCGAGCAAGCAGAGGAATTAGGAATGGGTATCGCAGGAGTAGACGGGGAGCTGGGATCAGGGTGTGAACCTTAGCAGCCAGCAGAGAATTACTGGCTCAGCTTTCTTTTATGAGGATCAAGAGCCCGGTCGGGATACCCATTTGACCAGCGCTCTAAACCTCAAGGTTCCAGACAGGCAGAGGAGTATGTCAATCAAAAAACTTTCTCAGCTGCAGCAATCAAGTCTAGCAGAGCTCTGTGTAACTGCATTGGAAGCTGAGAAGCAAGCGACTGTGTCACACAAGAGTAAAAACAGGCCTAGTTCACACCAGGATACTGCACATTCCTGACAGTCCGACAAGCAAAGGGATGCACATTCAGTGTATAGGTATAGCTTCTTGGTTCGTGTAGGGAGACAGAGCCCACGCTATTACAGTACTACGAGTGATAAGCCACAGTGCTGGGAGTTGCCCAGTCAGTGTCTTGTCTTATTGGGCAATGAAGCAAGACTCTAAAGTCTGGTCTGGCAACCTGGGTCTATACACTGTACCCCAACCGTGGCAACCTGTTAAAAAGAATGGGCAATCCGAGGATAACGGCGAAAGAGCTACTGAAGACTCTGTTCTTTGTTCTCACATCCTATGTTCTTATCTAAAGCTTGCCTGACACCTGATGGACGGCCCAGTACAGATTCACAGTGCAATACTAAATAAAATTTAAAAAACTGCACACAAACACCAAAACCTCACCCCAACTACCCAAATATAACACATGGTGGAGGCAGCATTAAATATATTTTTTTTAAATGGTCTCTTCTATTTTATTTGCCAACAAATGTAATAAAAAAATCTGTCTACAAAAGGCTACTGTTAGAAAATAAAAGAACCAAGAACATCAATGTCATGCTTCTGTAGTGTCAATCACACCATGACAGATTTGATTCCATTTGTAGGGGTTTCTTCCTAAGATTAACGTTATATATATAGATCGTTGTACGTGGCTCTTTCCGTCGGCTCCATAGGAATGAATAGAGCTACGGGTCACATGCCGTACTTGCGGCTCTATTCATACTACAGAAGCTGGGGACATAACCTAAAGTAAAAAGAGACAATAATATTCATAGACTAAGGGCACCGCATGCGGGGAGGCGTGTCCTCCCCTTGCGCAAAATGTATCAAATTTTTCACCTGGAACAGGGCAAAAAAAAAAGGCTAAAAACCTAAAAATGGGCTAAAAACCGAGCTAGCATATATTTTTTATCTCCTGCACAGCAGCCTTCACTCCACTGGATTGATCAAGAGGCATGTGTCTCTGAAAAAATCCAGCGATGGGAAATTTAATTAGACGGGTGCAAAATTTTTTAAAAAAAGCATAAAACATATTTGGTATCGCCAAGTCCGTAAAAACGCTGGCAATAAAATGATCACATGCTATAACCTGCTTGGTGACCACAGAGAATTTCAAAGTTAGAAAAATGCTAATTTTGCTATTTTTTGTGCATGTTTTTTACAAGACAATTGTGAGAATATTGGCCAAATTACTTGACCAGTTAAAGCATCCCAAAGTTATAACCCCATAAAGTGAGACAAGACACATTTGAAAAAAAAGGCTCTGCTGCCTAAAGGGGTACTCTGGTGAAAAATGTTTTCTTCCTGTAACGGACAGAGATGTCAGCAGGCAGCTCTGTGTCAGATTGGAAAAAATACACGACTTCCTGCAGGACATATAGCAGCTGATAAGTGTGGGAAGACTTGACACTTTTTCAATAGAACTGAATTATAAATCTATATAACTTTCTAACACCAGTTGATTTGAAATATTTTTTTTTCACTGAAGTACCACTGTTGAACTGTTCCTGAACAGGTTAAATGGCCTCACAAAAGATCCAATCAGCCAATCAACAGATGATCACTGGCTATTTTAAACAGGCCAGCTATTGGGAATGAGCTTTCTTAGGCTGTGTTCACACAGCCCAGTTTTGATTGTGGTACTACATCATTTAACTGTACTACTTCAAGGGGTTGGCCACTTTATAGTAAAATTAATCAGTGTATAGTTTTAGTGAGTGTACTCACTGTATATACTGACAGCAGCTCCCTGTGTACCTCATAGAGCTAAAATCAGACTCCCCTCCTCCAGGCTGTGCTGCCCTACTCTGTGGGGAGTCTGTCAATAAGATGGCCGACATGGAGGAGCATGTGACTATGCCCCGTCCCCAGTATCCACCATAGGTATATACAAGCTCAATGTTGGCCCTTAGGGGTGGGGCATGGTCACATGCTCCTCCATGTTGGCCATCTTATGGATAGACCCATCACAGAACAATTGTACTATAAAATGGCCAACCGCTTTAATAATTTCTGTGAAGGCGCTGCCGTACCACCACAGTACTGCAATGAAACGCCAGTGTGTGTGAACACAACCTCATGGTACATTTACACACAGTCAGGTTTTTAATTGCAATGAATGAAAACAAAGCCAGGAAAGTATTACGACCAGTCCTCCAACCTGGCTATGGTTTTAATAACTGTTCACATGCCGTCAAAATTACGTCCGATTTTATTGGACAGTGTGTGAACGTAGCCTTAAAGTGCCTTTAGGGATAACAATATTAAAGACAATTTTTCAGATAAAACTATTTTTCAGATAAAAACATACACCATGCCCTCAGTATTTTTTATCTTGTCATCATGAAGATACAAGTGATGTCATGTGACCACGATGAGCCGGTGAATAGATATTAGTGGCTGGGCAGCTGCAGGGGAGCAGAGGCAGAGAAGCTGCACCTGTGTACACAGCCATTATTCCTACTTCTCCTGAAGCCTCCAGCTAATGAATCCTGTGCGGGGCTCTCGCCGTGTCCTTTAAGGCTTTTGATGATCGCTTCATTAGGGCACATTTCATGTCGCTCCTGAAAGTGCTTGCCGTCTTATTACTTGTGTTTTTCTTGTGAGTTTCTCCATTGTTACACAGCAGACAGTCAGTGGGGTTACTGGGGATCTTTACAATTCACTTACAAAGATTGATTAACTCTGTTGCCCCTGTATGTATATGTGCAAACAAGACTAAAGGGTGGATGAATAGATAGAAAGATTCATATTCATTAGGGACTGGCAAAATGATGTTGTCCTCCGCTGCCCCAAAGGCATAACCTCTAATGGCTGTCGCTACAACTGACTGGATAGGGTATGATCATACTGGCTTTGGAGGGTTCTGTAACAGATTTAGGGGAAAAGCAAATAGTCAATGACATTCAGTGGGTGATAGTCTATCATATTCGGCACTGCTGTCATTTTCATTTTTCTATTGCTATAATTGAGTAGAACAATAGAGCTGCCTAAGGGAGATTTCAATAAGCCCTAATGCAGGTATATAGTGGCAGGGTATGGATTTCAACTTAAAGTGTACCTGTCATTTTAACTTTCAAAATCTAAATCAACAGTAAATGGGATATAAAGCAAGTTTGCAATTCACATTCATTATTTTTTTTAGTTATCATGGAAAACATGGTACTTCCTGTTTTTTTTTTTTTCTCAAAAACAGGAAACAGGAAGTCTAGTGTATCCCAGGCCATCTGAGTGCTCACAGAGAGAAGACAGTCATGTGATTGATAGACATATTGAGCCGTAACTCTCTGGCCAGAATTCCTGTGATTAGTCTGTTTTTTTTTCAACCAGCACAAGTCAGAAAATCCGCCTTCAGAAGACTGGACCTGGTTTTCTGGTAAGTACAGCTTTGTTTTACAGCATGAAAACAACAAAAATAATAATGAATGTATATTGCAAACTTGCTTTATTTCACATCTACTGTAGATTTTTAAAGTTATAACGACGGTGACACTTTGACAGGTAACAGATATGCAGCGGATTTCACGTTGCGAATCCTGCTACTGTGATTTTGAATGGGGTTACATACTCGCAGCGGAATTTTTATGCAGAATTTTCACATCGGGGCCCAAGTGGGACTGATGAGAGCCGGGAACCTCACATGCAGCCAGAACGCGGAGCAGGGAATGTATGCTCCGGGCGTCGGTGGGTTAAAGGGGCCAGCATTTACATACTCACAGCAGAATAAAAATTCCGCTGCGGGTATGTAACCTCATTCAAAATCACAGTAGCAAATTTCGCTGCAAACTCGCAGCTTGAAATCCGCTGCAAATTTGTTACGTGTGAATCTGGCCTGAAGGGTTTTTCTCATCTTACAAAGTTATCTCCTGATCACAGAGGGGTCCGAAAATAGGATCACTACGATCTCGAGTACAGGGATCCAAGATTAGGATGGCAGGTCACGCATGCAAATTGCCACTCCAATTTATATGTTTGCATTTTCGTGGCTTTTTCTTCAATAGAAATCCTTGAATCATATGATCAAAGAATCCCACAACTTATGATGAGAAGTACACAGCTGAAAAAAAAACACACCACAAAAACTGCATCATGGAGGGCAAAAAAAAAATACTTTTTTGTGGCAAAAAATCTGGACATACAGTATGTGTGAAGAATACCTTAAAAGGTCACTGTCACTATAACTTTCAAAATCGAAATCAGCAGTAGATGTGATATAACGCAAGTCCCACCCCGGACTTCTCTTTTAACATAGTCACTAGCAGACTACGTTCAGTCCATTAAAGTGAATGGGTCCCCCACGGTATGCTATAGTACACATCTGCATAACTTTTTGCTAGTATCACCTAAGACCCCAAGACATTGTGAAGCCATCTGTACTTAGCTTAAAATGATTCTTATTTTCCGCTAATAGCTCTACAGGACACTACCTGTCATCCTATACAAGAATGCTGTAGAACCTATTCTTCCCGATCTTTAGAAATGAGCAGTTATTACAATAAGCCGCTTCTACACAAGAATACTATAATGATGATAATAACGCTACATGATAATAGTGTACAGAGACTGCACCCCGCATGATATATTGTCGCATACAGTACACCCTTCCGTAGCCCATGTACGTCCCTCTTATTCTACACAAATTCTATGGTAAGGAATACTTGTGTAACGTATGGCTATGTATTTTCTATTTATTTAGGAGAACAAAACCTCCCATACAGCACATGAATGCAGAAGAAAAAAAATAGAGAAAAGCATGACAGGGAAAAGAGATGCAATAGATACAAGAGTAGATGAGGAGCACATTCGTTCAGCTACCCTGCAGTAAATTGCCTGGATTTGGAAGCTCAGACTTTCATCTCTTCAGGTTAATTGCTGCTCCGAGGTTTCATGTTCGCCTACGTATCAGTGTTCTTCAGAGTAGCTAAAGCCTTAATTCCCCTCCCAAGCTGGGATTTTGCAGGCAGTGCACATAACCCTGAGAATAAATAGGGACTACCTAAGAGGTCTATGTCCCTTGTGGAAGAATCCTACAAAGAAAGATTACGAGGGAGAAGCAGGACACATCTGTGTGTCATTATTCCTGCTTGTATGTATGTCTTTGCTGCATTGATGCAGGGGCCGTGTTAAGCTTGGTACAAAATGAAATACAACATTGACTTAATAAGAAAGGAGGAGATCAATCAGGGGTTAAGTGCGCACGGTAAGAGGGTTGTTTCTGATCGCGGATGTTTGAAGAATCAGAAATACAGGAATATTTGTGTTGGTGTTACACGGCTAATGAAGTCACCGGGTCCATTATTAGGGGACTTTGATGTTTGGGATTTGGTGGTCGTCATATTCTCCATTTTTTTTACTTTTGAGGTCTTGGTGCAATAAGTCTCCATTCTAAGTGATAACACAATATATTTTGTAGTGTTTTAGAGTGTGGTGTGTAGAGATGATCGAACATCGGAAAATCTTAGGTTTGATCGAACTCAAACCTTGTCGAACCTTTCGCAATTGATTCCCGCTGCCTTCCCGTTCTGTCGGGAAGGAGGAGACAGGCCGAGTACTGCCTGGAATTCCGGGATTCAGCCTAGGTAATAGGCTGTATCCCGGAATTCCAGGCGGTACCACGTTTCATTGCATCCAAGGAGCGCTGCACCTTACACCACTGGCGGAACTACCGCCGTAGCAGCCGTAGCGGCTGCTACGGGGCCCCGCCGCATCAGGGGCCCGTGACGCGGGCCCCTGGAGCTGACATATCCTGCAGCACCCGGCGGCTGAGCATGCCTCCCGGGTGCTGTAGCCGGGGGCCGGTCCCGTGCTCCTCCCGACCCAGAGACTCCTTTCCCCAACCATAGGGAAAAGGAGTCACTGGGCCAGGAGGAGCAAGGGACCGGTCCACAGCGCTCCTGTCACCCCCTGTCTGATACGCGGCTGCCGTCTGATGACGCGTCCTAGCCCCGGCAGCGCGCGTATCATAGAGTTCTGTGTGGGCTTGTGCTGCGGCCCCGACTTCCGGCACAGAGACGTGTGCCGGAAGTCGCGGCTACAGGCCCACACAGAACTCTATGATACGCGCGCTGCCGGGGCTAGGACGCGTCATCAGACGGCAGCCGCGTATCAGACAGGGGGTGACAGGAAGAAGGCTCGACGGGGGAGCGTGTTGTTAGGTGAGTTTTTTTCTTTTTTTTAAACTTGCTTTTCTCGGGGGGGGGGCATCTATAAGGAAGGGGGGAGGAGAGAAGGGGGCATCTATAAGGAAGGGGGGAGGAGAGAAGGTGGCATCTATAAGGAAGGGGGGGAGAAGAGGAGGGGGCATCTATAAGGAAGGGGGGAGGGGGAGAAGAGAAGGGGGCATCTATAAGGAAGGGGGGGGAGAAGAGGAGGGGGCATCTATAAGGAAGGGGGGGGAGAAGAGAAGGGGGCATCTATAAG
This sequence comes from Dendropsophus ebraccatus, assembly GCF_027789765.1. Lineage (NCBI taxonomy): Eukaryota > Metazoa > Chordata > Amphibia > Anura > Hylidae > Dendropsophus > Dendropsophus ebraccatus. The sequence goes on along the minus strand of NW_027210255.1, from coordinate 30,159 downwards.
GAAGGGGGGGGAGAAGAGGAGGGGGCATCTATAAGGAAGGGGGGAGGGGAGAAGAGAAGGGGGCATCTATAAGGGGGGGGGGGAAGGGGGCATCTATAAGGGGGGGGAAGGGGGCATCTATAAGGAAGGGGGAGAAGGGGGAATCTATAAGGAAGGGGGGAGGAGAGAAGGGGGCATCTATAAGGAAGGGAGGGAGAAGAGGAGTGGTCATCTATAAGGAAGGGGGGAGGGGAGAAGAGAAGGGGGCATCTATAAGGAAGGGGGGGGAGAAGAGGAGGGGGCATCTATAAGGAAGGGGGGAGGGGAGAAGAGAAGGGGGCATCTATAAGGGGGGGGGGGGGGAAGGGGGCATCTATAAGGGGGGGAGAAGGGGGCATCTATAAGGGGGGGGGGAGAAGGGGGCATCTATAAGGAAGGGGGAGAAGGGGGCATCTATAAGGAAGGGGGGAGGAGAGAAGGGGGCATCTATAAGGAAGGGGGGGAGAAGAGGAGGGGGCATCTATAAGGAAGGGGGGAGGGGAGAAGAGAAGGGGGCATGGGCATCTATAAGGAAGGGGGGGAGAAGAGGAGGGGGCATCTATAAGGAAGGGGGGAGAAGAGAAGGGGGCATCTATAAGGAAGGGGGGGAGAGGGGGGCATCTATAAGGAAGGGGGGAGGGGAGAAGAGGAGGGGGCATCTATAAGGAAGGGGGGGAGAAGAGGAGGGGGCATCTATAAGGAAGGGGGGAGAAGAGGAGGGGGCATCTATAAGGAAGGGGGGAGAAGAGAAGGGGGCATCTATAAGGAAGGGGGGGAGAAGAGGAGGGGGCATCTATAAGAAAGGGGGGAGAAGAGAAGGGGGAATCTATAAGGAAGGGGGGGGGGAGAAGAGGAGGGGGGCATCTATAAGGAAGGGGGGAGAAGAGAAGGGGGCATCTATAAGGAAGGGGGGGAGAGGAGAAGGGGGCATCTATAAGGAAGGGGGGAGAGGGGGGCATCTATAAGGAAGGGGGGGAGAGGGGGGCATCTATAAGGAAGGGGGGGAGAGGGGGGCATCTATAAGGGAGGGGGAGAGAGAGACCATCTATAAGGAAGGGGGGGAGGGGGACATCTGTAAGGAAGGGGGGGGGAGGGGGGCATCTATAAGGAAGGGGGGGGAGAGGGCCATCTATAAGGGGGGGGACACCATAGGGGGAGAGCAGGCCATCTATAAGGGGAGAACATAGGGGGAGAGGGGGACAACATAGGGGGAGAGGGGGATATAAACGTACAACATTGGGGGAGAGGGGAACATCTATAAGAGGACAATAAAGGGGGAAAGGGGGCCATCTATAAGGGGACAATATAGGGGAAGAGGGGGCCATCTATAGGGGGGGCAACATAGGGGACCATCTATAAGGAGACAACATGGGGGGGCATCTATAAGGGGGACAGCGGGGGGGGCAACATAAGGAAGCTATCTATAAGGAGGGGCGACAGAGAGGAGGGCCATATACTAAAATGGGATCACATAGAGTCAGCCTACCCACTAAATGTGGGTGTAAAGGGGCCAATACAGATGTGCAGTTGGTAGAGATGAGGATGGTGACAGAGTGTGGAGCCTAATATGTCTGTCTGGCAGATTCTGTGGATTCGTGGCCCGGAGAAATTCTCATAACGGCCCAGGACAGATGGAAAAGAAAATGAAAAGGGAAGAACTCCGATCAGAGAAGACGTCTCCTGTAAGTCACCTGATGTAACTGTACTGTAATTTATATGGTGTACAGGACCTGTGTAGAGAGTGTGTTGATGGCATAGTGGTCGATCGAGAGGGGGGGGGGGGGCGGGGGGGCCCCAATCAAAAGTTTGCTATGGGGCCCAGCCATTTCTAGTTACGCCCCTGCCTTACACCTATGGCTGACACTAATGCCTCTTGGCTACACTTAAAAACCAACGCCAGGATGTTAGTATATAATTTGATCAAACCATATTGCCTCATGTACCGCGTGCCGGTCTCCTGGTTCACACTAACTCCACACTGTGTCAGTCAGCGACCACTAACCCTGCAAAGCAAGCAAGGGAGGCCATAGAAAGGCCCTGCAACCCCACTGTCATAGGACCCAACTCCAAGTGTCCCCCCAAACCCAGCAGGCACCGCCGGTGGAGAAAGAGGCAACCAAGCAACACAAGTGTGAACATGGTCTTACTACTCACCATTGCTCCTGCAGGTAGAATGGGAAAAATAGGAGGTACTTGTCATGTGTGCACAGGTGCTTTCTGCTAATTGGGGTCACATGGATCTTACCAGGAGGAGTGCTAGCCACTCAGAAAAAAGAGAAACGTAAAATACGGACATGGAGAGAAAGTAGCACTGCACTTTACACCTATGACTGACACTAATGCCTCTAGGCTACATTTAAAAACCAACGCCAAGATGTTGGTATATAATTTGATCAAACCATATTGCCTCGTGTACCATGTGCAAGTCCCCTGGTTCACATGAGTCCCTACACTAACTCCACACTGTGTAAGTCAGGAACGCTAACCCCACAATAAGCCAATATGGGTTTCAGACGAATAACATCTTATTTATCATTGATTGATACATCACATTGGCATTGCCAGTGATGTCAGAAAAACAGGAGGGCAACTTGCCAACAGTCACATTATATCATTCTATACCTTAGGCCAGGTTCATGACACTGGTCCTTCTGGACCCGGCCGTGTCACAGAACATCGGGTGTCAGTGAAGTTCATCACGGCCGTTATTGCAGTTCCAGCTGGATTAACTTCATTTGTGCTGAATTGGGATGCGGGTGCATCATATGCGGGTGCAATTCATCATAGCACACAATGGAAAGTGCGGCTGGAGCAGCACTTTCCATATGTGAACTGTCAGTGTTGTGCGGCCGCTATTAACTTAATAGTGGCCTCACAAAACAGACATGTCAGTTTGTATACACTCCGTCCGGGATTCCCTCTGACTTCAATGCAACATATCTTTTCTATTAATCTAGGCCGTTGTTGCAATTTTTAATTGTGATGCCGGGAGTACCGAGGTTCAGTCCGTAGCATACTGTGCATGGACCTTATCTACGGAACGTGTGAATTTGGTCTAACATCACTCTTACATTTTATATGGGTTTTTTTTTTAATATAATACTTTAGTGCTGTTGATCTTCAAATTAATTTTAATGGGCGTCCTAGATGACAATGGAAAATAAACCATCAAATATAAAGATTTTTTTTTTTTTTTTTTTACTTTTACATTTGCTTAGGGGACACACTTCTAAAGGGATGATCTTTATAGAAAGGGTAAGGGTAATTTGATTACATTATCCGGTTTGTGTTTGCACATATACAAGATACCGTATAGATTTTCCTAATTGGCTTATTATGTAAGCGGGGGCTCTAGCTCGCAGCATTTCTAAGATAATTACATGATAAGTTTCCCAACGATGAGGTCATTATACTCATTAGATTTATATTGTGCTAAAAGCAGATACACTCCTAGCTCTTGTTATTGATCTGTGATTGTAGGATGTCATCTTATACAGAGACGCTCATTATATTAATTTCCTCAGATAGTAATTAAATACTTTATATCATTCCTTTAATTCATTTAAGTCAAAATAATTTTCATCATGAATAGAGTTAGGGCTGTTGCTTTGTTGTTATTATTACATGTATCTCAAAGTAAGAAGAATTCTAATAACCATGGGGGACATTTATGAAGTCCGGCGTTTTTATGCAGCTCCGTATCGCACGGAGCCCGCCTGTGCAAAATTTTTTAAACCTACCTTAAACCCCTAGGCCCCCCCCTCCGTAACGCCCCCTCTCCGCCCCACTTGCCAAGGTGGTGCAGATGGGGCAGATGCGAACAAGATATTCGCAAAAATACCATTTGCGAATATTTTTACGCCTGTTCATACATGTCCCCCATGAATGTATCTTTTCAAGGAATTTCCTTCCATACTTTTATACTCTGCAAAAGGCCATGAGTAATACAGAGGGCCAGATGTAAAAAGTATAAGTACTGGAGCTGGAAGACCGTATAGAATTTTTTTATAATACTATATTTCTCTGCAGTGCATTCTCCAAAATAAGAGGCGATTGATCCACAGAAAGGTGATTCTAGTGATCTTTTATTTATAGAGAAATGTGGTATATGATTCACTAACTTTAAAGGGAATCTGTCACTAGGTTTATGCTGCCTTTAATAAGGGCCACATAAACTAGTGACAGATCGGTGTATTACTTCATTCTTTTTGTTCAGCCGTTCTCCTAATATGCAGGTGAATAGGATTCTTGCCACACCCCCTCCTCCGCCCTCCAGCTGCTGATTGACAGTTGGCTCCTTATACACAGCATGGATAGATAACTGCCAATCAGCAGCTGGTGGGCGGAGTTTTCTGCTTCTCATGAATATCCAGGACTACTGTGCTCACACACATAATGGAGAGGACTATTTATTGTCCATGTTATTCAGGAGGATATCTCTGAATCAGCTGCACAGAACAATGTACGTGATACATCATTCTGTCCAGCTTCTCTGTCATTAGTTTATGCTACCCTGAGATAGGACAGCAGAAACTACTGACAGAGTCTCTTTAAATGGTTCAATGGTTTGCTTCATTTCTGGGTAAACACTAGCCAATTGTGGCCCAATGACTATTCATTCTTGCTGGTTCTCTGCTACATATGATTTTCTCTATGATTTTTACTGAAAAGACATTTGAGCTGAAAAGAAAGAAAGTGACTTCAGGGTATGAATCCCTTACTGGGTCTTGGTAACCAGTGAAAAGGAAACTGCAATGATAGGACACATTGTCCCCATTTAAATTTTTCTACAAAGTGGGCTGTCTGCAGCGATAGCATATTTGCTTTTAGTACCATACATATCAATACATACTGCGCAATCGAGTTGATGTAGTAACTCTGAAGTGTGTAATAAACATGTGATGTATGTTGTATATTTTACTGTAACTGTAACAGAAAATGTCAGACGCCTGTGGAGGTTACCATGTCAGCAGCAAGAAACAGCAGCACAGCAATGAAGGGGTTAGGGTCCTATTACACAAGGCGATGAAGGTTTAATCAATCCTGTAAACAAGCGCTGATCTGCTAGATCAGCACTTGTTTACTGGGCTTATTACATGGCCCAATAATCATTGAGCAAGGGCTGCGCGGACATCATTAGTGATCTCCATGCAGCCCTTGCCCAAACAGTTAATACTTTACCTGTCCACGCTCCCGGTCTTCTGTGCTCAGCAGTGTACGGTGCAGCTTCAGCCTGTTTGAGCTGACAGACCGCTTAGCCAATCACAGGCCATGTCAGAAGAAGATAGGAAGTGTGGACAGGTAAAGTATTACCTGTTTGGTCAATCGTCGACCATCGGCCTATTACATTTAGCAATGCGCGGTAGGCGGCTGATGATTTTAGGTCTGGGCCGATAATCATTTAATCGGCTGATCATTGTCTCCGAATAGAGCCAATTCGGCCAATTATTGCTCTGTGTAGTAGGACCCTTACACTAAGCAAGATAGGAGAGAGAAGCACTGATTTACCTTTCAGGGACAGTGATGATTTATACAGCCCAGGTTCTCTGTCTTTGCCACATAACAATGCCAATGTCCTGCTTCTACTTACTGGTTTCTTATATGAGACACAATACCGGCACAACTACAATGGTCAGTCATTCAACCAAAATACAAGGGGAGTATGGTCAGTTTCTATGTGCGGGTGCTTCCAAGGTAGTATAAATGCAAGTTACATAAGTATATCCACAATAGAAGTAACTTGTAGAAAACATTTATTGAAAAAAATTCTGTACAGTATCCATTTGGACTAGCGTGCACTTGCAGGTGGGCGTCCTCTGCAAGTTCACACTAGTCCAAATGGATACTGTACAGACTTTTATTCAATGAATAAGTTACTTCTATTGTGGATATCCTGGTTGCTCTGTTACTAGAGATGGATTAAGCCTAGCAACAGGCAGTGAACAGGGAAGTGAGACACCTAGTGACCAAAACTTTAAGCAGACCTGTTTTTAAGAGGTAGGTCATTTTTGGTAAATGAAAATATTTAAAAACATAATGTTGGAGGAGAGATCATTCATGCGTGTTGTTGTTAAAGTTGTATGGGCACCTTTAATGATATAACTAATGATGAGCGAACATCCAGATGTTCGGTTCGGATCCCGAACACAAACATAAAACAAATAATCGTAATCTGTTCAGTTCATGTTTGACGAACAAACAAATAACAAACATACAGTAGAAGCATACGTTTCGGTGCATACAGATTATCAGGTACAAAGCGCAAAATACAGAGTAATTACGAGGTACATAGCATTAGCGTATCTTTTATTTGCCCATGCGTATATAAGCAATGATTTGCATACATGTATCACGCAATATGTACGTGGAATGCTAGGCCGCAGAATACAGTCAGCTCAGCAAGCCTCCCCTTTTGGCTTTGGAGAACAAATACATTGTGTAGATAATTAACAGGATGGATGCCTGCTCACTACAGGGTTAAGAAATGAATCCTAATAGTCATAGGTGCTGGATTCTATCACCCTTCCTACACTGACAATTTTAAAATGTTCTAAGCCCTACTCGGTCAGCTCTCCCTACCTACACTAACTACCACTGTGAATGTTGCTGCCTAACTAAATTCAGATGCTGTCCCTGCTCGTGTCACTGTCCCTACTGAACGGCACAAGAGTGAGCAAAGACTGTGAGAAAATTTGCCTCAGCGTCGCGTTTTTATAGCATGTATGCAATGTACGGAATAGAAACATAGAAGATTGTCGGCAGAAAAAGACCACTGGGTCCATCTAGTCTGCCCTTTTAGTATTTTCTTTCTTATTATCTTAGGATAGATATATGTTTATCCCAGGCGTGTTTAAATTCTGTTATTGTAGATGTACCAACCACCTCTGCTGGAAGTTTGTTCCAGGTATCTACTACTCTTTCAGTAAAGTAATATTTTCTCACGTTGCTTCTGATCGTTCCCCCAACTAATATCTCACTGTGTCCTCTTGTTCTTGAGCTCAGTTTTTTACTAAAAACCTTCCCTCCTGAACCTTATTTAGACCCTTAACATACTTAAAGGTTTCGATCATGTCCCCCCTTTCCCTTCTTTCCTCCAGACTATACAGATTCAAATCCTTAAGTCTTTCCTGATATGTTTTATACCTGACACCCTCCACCATTTTTGTAGTCCGTCTTTGGACCCGTTCTATTTTATTAATGTCCTTTTTTTAGGTAAGTGCTCCAGAACTGGACACAGTATTCCAGATGTGGCCTCACCAGAGCTCTATACAGCGGGATCACAATCTTCCTCTTCCTACTGGTTATACCTCTAGCTCAGGCATGTCCAAAGTCCGTCCGGAGGGCCATTTGTGGCCCGCGTTCCGAACTTTTACGGCCCCCCCAGGTATCCAGCTTGCTATTATCCGCCTGTGTTATAAAGCATATAGCATGTAGCATGTAAAATGGTCGGCCCTCGCACATGTTCACTTCATCAAATTTGGCACTCTTCGAAAAAAGTTTGGACATGCCTGCTCTAGCTATACACCCAGCATACTGGTTGCACTGGTGTAATGACGCTTATCCTACAGCCAATCACAGTACTGCCAGTAGTGAACATGGCTACTACATTACCCGATATGCCCCTTCTTCCCCACATGTTCATTGGCCCTTGCACAGTTGCGTACATCGCGAGATAAACGTTCGCATGTTGGAATATGTTCAAAGATCATTGGTATAACCATTCCGATCATCAAATTGATGGTGACCGGCAAACACAAACAATTAGCGTCATGTTCGTACAAACATATGAACATTTACGAACAAGTTCGCTCATCACTAGATATAACTTACTATACAATATCGTAATATATATAACACAGTTTCGTTGCTTTTTCATGGCCATAGCATTGTAGCATGCAATTCTTTCTAGCAAAAAAAAAAAACAAAACGTAAACCTGCTGAGCCCTTGATAGGTCAATAGGATCCATTAAAAGACATATCACAATGGATCCATCCATATGGATGCTGTAAACATAGAAGCTATGACGCAAATGTGGACAGAACGTCAAGTTATCCATCTATACTATTGCTTTAATATTGAATTTCCTAATAAAATAGACTATTTTTTAAAAACATTACCGGCCAAATAAAGAAGCCATAGATTTCCCACATGCTAACCCCAATTTCAGAGCCGCAAGCAGGAACAATGAAGTCTCGGCAACACTCTTAAGCATTTTGTTTAATATGTATGAGATCACATTTTAGATGGTAAGGTGCAGGAGGTGTAAAGGATTTTTAATGAAATGTTTACAATAAAGGTCTCACGATAGAAAAGTCTCCGATGATCTTCAGTGGAAGGTTCATCTTGTTCCGCGTTTACATTATTTGTGGATATAATGAAGACTACAATGGGGACCATTATGTGAAACTGCAAGTGATCTAGGAAATGAATTAGACAGTACTTGAAAAATGGAGGGATAAGAGAATAAATAGATAAGCCGTGAATAACAATGCCATCTGATACGCAGGGTGGATTTTTAAAATGTGAAAGTCCAAGGATAGTCTCCGCAAGGATTCAGCGCCATGAAATGTATGTGAGCTAAGGAAAGTAATTAAGGACAAAGGCTAATACCAAAATGGGAATAAACACAGTCACAGGCACAAAGAGACGTGAAAGAGAGGAGAAAACTGTTTATATATGTGATGTTATCAGGAAAGTAACTACAAGGGTAGAAGGCACAACAGGTATTGTTATTGGTATTGGATGATGGCGAAAGGGGGCATAGAAAATTATATGCAGCCGCTATGACATCATATATGCATTACACCAACATGCATCCTATGGTGCAAAGTCAAAGCATTAGTGACATTTTTGTGCGTTATTTCTGAGCTAAGAAAGTTTTTGTTACGTTGGGGCCACATTATGTAGAATGGTATAGCCCCCCCCCCCCTCCCTATTCTCCACCCTTGTTGTCCCTACTAGACGGCTCCTTGATCCATAAGATGGTCCCCTATGGAGGAGCATGTGTCATGCTAGTGATGCACAAGAAAGGAGCTAAGGCACAGTGGGAGTGACGTCTATCATCACATGTTCCTCATATGGATGGAGAAGCCATCTGGTCAGGGCAACAAAATAAGGGATTAGATATCCATAATAGGGTATAGTAAGTGACTTCTTATAATAACAAATGAATAGAGAATAGCAGCACTATGGGTGTATATGCAGGTGCAGTGTCCAGTGGCGAGCTACTATTGAGACAGACCAAAGGCGGTGCCAACTCGTGTTGGCGGTGCCAACGTGATACAAAGTCAAATATAAACGAACCCAAATGGAAGGAAAAGAGTTGCACTCACTTGTAAACTTTTATTTCTTCATCTATAAAAAGATAATAAATGGACATAGTGTGAAAATGGACACGGAAGACGCTAAACAAGTGACAGACTGTTTTGCGTGCAGCAGCGCTTCTACGCACCTCCCCCCCCCAGGGGGGTCCGTAGAAACGTCGCTGCACGCGAAACAGTTTGCCTCCAACATGTTAAAGGTGACCAACCCCTTTAAATCTCAGTAAATATTTTTTTCTTCTGCTGTTATCTTAGCAGTGACCTAAAGGCCGTATTACAAAGCACAATATAAGGGGGAAGCAAGCGCTGACCTGTCAGGTCAGGGCTCGCTTGCCCCTTGTTCCCCGCGGAGGCAGACAGCGAGCAGGAGGGGCTGCCTGGACAATCTAAGCATCGTCCAGGCTGCCATTGAAATCAGTGCTGGTCTGCTGCTCCTATTACATGGAGCAACGTGACGCAGACTGCCACTGTTGTTATTGTGGTTTTTTAACCTCTTTAAAAAAACACGATCAGCCAACATTGGGCATGTCGGCTGACCATGGCCTTTTTTTATTATTTAATTTTTCAAAAATATTGGTTACAGAAAAAGAAAGGATAGCAGTATATTTGATCATAGTCTTTTAACGTGCGCTATCACACCAAACCATTGTCGGCCCATAATCGGCCAAGTACGGCCGCTAATCGTTTGGTGTAATATTGCCTGAAGAGTACCTAAAACATTCCAATGAAGACTCAGGTAAGTCAATGGATGCAGACCATTGGATGACACAGTGAGTCCCCAGGTTTATTCAAATAGTCATGATCCCTCCAAGCGTGTTAGGCCCAGAACAGAGTGTATGGTTGGTATGACTGCACAGTCAGGGGTTGTTATAAAAAAAAGAATGGTTTGTGAGTAGTGGGAGACCTCTTCATAGTGGGAATGCTTATATACACTCACCGGCCACTTTATTAGGTACACCATGCTAGTAACGGGTTGGACCCCCTTTTGCCTTCAGAACTGCCTCAATTCTTTGTGGCATAGATTCAACAAGGTGCTGGAAGCATTCCTCAGAGATTTTGGTCCATATTGACATGATGGCATCACACAGTTGCCGCAGATTTGTCGGCTGCACATCCATGATGCGAATCTCCCGTTCCACCACATCCCAAAGATGCTCTATTGGATTGAGATCTGGTGACTGTGGAGGCCATTTGAGTACAGTGAACTCATTGTCATGTTCAAGAAACCAGTCTGAGATGATTCTAGCTTTATGACATGGCGCATTATCCTGCTGAAAGTCGCCATCAGATGTTGGGTACATTGTGGTCATAAAGGGATGGACATGGTCAGCAACAATACTCAGGTAGGCTGTGGCGTTGCAACGATGCTCAATTGGTACCAAGGGGCCCAAAGAGTGCCAAGAAAATATTCCCCACACCATGACACCACCACCACCAGCCTGAACCGTTGATACAAGGCAGGATGGATCCATGCTTTCATGTTGTTGACGCCAAATTCTGACCCTACCATCCGAATGTCGCAGCAGAAATCGAGACTCATCAGACCAGGCAACGTTTTTTCCAATCTTCTACTGTCCAATTTCGATGAGCTTGTGCAAATTGTAGCCTCAGTTTCCTGTTCTTAGCTGAAAGGAGTGGCACCCGGTATGGTCTTCTGCTGCTGTAGCCCATCTGCCTCAAAGTTGGACGTACTGTGCGTTCTGAGATGGTCTTCTGCCTACCTTGGTTGTAACGGTTGGCTATTTGGGTCACTGTTGCCTTTCTATCAGCTCGAACCAGTCTGCCCATTCTCCTCTGACCTCTGGCATCAACAAGGCATTTCCGCCCACAGAACTGCCGCTCACTGGATGTTTTTTCTTTTTCGGACCATTCTCTGTGCACCCTAGAGATGGTTGTGCGTGAAAATCCCAGTAGATCAGCAGTTTCTGAAATACTCAGACCAGCCCTTCTGGCACCAACAACCATGCCACGTTCAAAGGCACTCAAATCACCTTTCTTCCCCATACTGATGCTCGGTTTGAACTGCAGGAGATTGTCTTGACCATGTCTACATGCCTAAATGCACTGAGTTGCCGCCATGTGATTGGCTGATTAGAAATTAAGTGGTAACGTGCAGTTGGACAGGTGTACCTAATAAAGTGGCCGGTGAGTGTATAAAAACCTTCATTACATTATTGTAGACGTTGGAAAACACTGTTAAATTACCAGAAAGAAGAAACTTACAGATGCTATAAAGGCAGAGGTAATTATACTATACGTGGTTTCTATGGCAGTCTAGTGTCATTACAATACAATGTGTGGGAAACATTTGCATGAATAAAACATTCACAGTAGGAATGGAAAGAGGAAATATTACTGGATTTTCTGCACCTGCTTTAGCACAAGCTGGTATCCTAACCCGTATAGATGTGTTCATTATCGTGATGGGTCTTGCTATGTTATAGGTAAAGATTTTTCTTCTACCTGGAGTTACACTGTGAGGCTATGTTCACACTGTGTCTTCATTAGGCAAAAAAAACACCTTTTTTTTATGATGATGACCGTTAATAATGATCATGCCATTGAGGGAACATAGACTAAAAAAGTAAATCCATTGTAGAATAAGACAATGTCTTGTAGGACCAGATCGAGAGATAGGAAAATATGGGTGCAATGCAAATTATGGTATATGCTATGTATACCAGGGATAGGCTACTGTAGAGAGGTGAAGTTCTACTTTGTTCTAAGCCCCCATATATTGCCTAAAATAACCCACTAAGCAGAGAGCCTACCCTGTGAACACAATAGAAAACAACAACATGTGAAAGGTTTAAGACTACACTGGGTATCACTCCTGAGACCCACCTTAATTGTAGCTGGGAGAATCACACAGCCAGGCGCTGCAGCGTCCAACTAATTCTATAATGAGTCTGGCTTCATATGTCAAAAGTTAATTTATGTAAAAACCTTCTAGTACATATCAGCTGCTGTATGTCCTGCAGGAAGAGGTATATTCTTTCCACTCTGACACAGTGTTCTCTGCTGCCAACTATGTCCGTGTCAGGAACTGTCCAGAGCACTAGCAAATCCCCATCGAAAACCTTTTCTGCTCTCCCGACTGGAAAAAAATACACCTGCAGGACATACAGCAGCTGATAAGTACTGGAAGACTTTAAATAGAAGTAATATAAAAATGTATAACTTTCTGGTACCAGTTGATTTGAAAAAAAAAAAAAAGCCACAGTTCCCCTTTAAATAAAGACAAATCATCTTCTACTAGTATGCATAGCACTGACATTTCATTGTCATTTTATTGCTTTACCCAGCAGGCCCTGCCCTAGCAGATCTGCCTCAGACACAACACAGAAGTGTCTATTCAGGATTTCTAATGAAATCATATCTAGCTTTTTTTTATGGGAACCTGCAGTCCAGTCTACAGGCAGTATGATACAGAGCAGATTTATATAGGGGACCTATCAAGAGAACTTTTATTCATGTAAACCTCTGCTCATACTGAGCTAAGTAGTCAAATGGGCGGTTCACCAAACACTCCAGAGACGGCATGCCCATAGTCCCCCAAACCAGCAAGGTCCCTTGTTGCTTCCTTCTCTCGACTCACAAGTAACGTTTCACGTGAGCCAGGAGAGGGAAGCATCAGGGGACCTTGCCGGTTCGGGTGACTTTGGTCATATCGTCTCTGGAGTGTTTGATGAAGCGCTGTCGGGGGAGCAGAGGCTGGTTATGTTCTGTACCAGCCCATTCAACTCTCTGGGACAAAGTTGGGTGGTTGGGGGGGCTCTGTACTGGCCCATTCAGGTTTCCAGGGGGTGGAAAAGTTCAGTGACACCGGGGGAGGGGTGAACTAGCTGTGGGGATAAGCTGGGATCCCTCATTTTTATGAATTCCAAAAAAAACACTGATCCCATACATTTCTATGAACATATCCGTGCCACAATCCCACTCCGCACTGCGCCATGTCCTATTTTTTGCGGTGCGGATCACAGCACAGATGGTATGAATAGGTTCATTGGATTTAATGGGACCTTAAATTGTCCATGCTCGTGGATTCACGGACGTGTGAATAAGGCTTTAACTGCTGCTGCTATGTCCCTATAGCGCTTGGGATTCTGAGGATGAAGGAAGTTTTCTTTCCTTTATGCTTGTTGCCATTTGTATAGTTTATTTCCTATGTTAATGAGGCATTTTGGTGCACTGATGCCTCCTTAGCATAGGGAATACACTGCTAATATCACAAAAATTATGTTGAGGATCGAGGTACCAAACTTACCCTCATCCTTAGCCCCCCATGCACTATAAGGACATATCAGCAAGTTACTTTTTAAAAAATAAATATTTAATTGACATTAACACTTGAATGGGCAATATCAAATATTCTTAATTCCAGTAATACCCCTTGCATACGTGACTGGTACCTTTAAAGTTGGATGAACTTATTCCTAGTTTCACTCATTTTTAAGGCTTTAAAAAGCATTTTTACATTTTTGCTTTCGACTTAAGGTGCACAATTTTTTTTCTACTTTTGCCTTTGTTTAACTTAAATCTTTATTTACTTTATCCAAAATATCAGTACAAGAAAATGAGGAAATATACACCAATATCATCCAAATTTGTACAATCCCCATTACCCCCCCCCCAACCCCTCTCCCCATCCCCCCCCCCCTAACCCTTCTCCCCACTTCCAGCTTCCAAGGCCTCAAACAGTGTACAGAAGTTTCCCCCTAGAGTCTCCAAGATATACTCTCCAAGCCATGTCATGTTACTTTTCTTAATGTTGGATAGGGTGATAGCATAAAAATAGACACGGAGGTTCGGCAAACCCATACCACCCAAGCGCGACGGTGCTGCAAATCTCCCGTATCTAGCCCTCACTCTATGATTACCCCATAGCAACCTACCCAGAATTTCTTCCAACTGTCAAAAATACTTTTCAGGAATCCAGATAGGAGATGCCCGCAGGAAATATAACACTTGTGGTTGTACCACCATTTTAATCAGAGCGGCCCTGTCTGCCATGGAGATTGCCAGTCTAGACCATATCGCCACCTGTTTTTCCAGCTTCTTCAGATTTATATTCAGCAAACAAAATTCCTTTGGGTACCGACCAATGTGTACCCCCAAATACTCTATTTTCCCTTCAGCACGTTGTAATTCCCCATATATCCGGGGCCTTTGACACGTGCAACCATCCACCTCTTCGTTAATACTAAGCAGGGTGGATTTATTCCAATTAATATCTAGCCCAGCTAGGCTACCAAACTCCTCCATCCTATACATAATATGCGGTATGGTCCTTTCTGGATTTCTAACAAACAATAACAAGTCGTCTGCGTACATAGTAATTTTATCCACGGTTCCCCTAACCCCAAATCCTTCTATCTTTGGATCTCTTCTAATCGCAGCAGCTAACGGCTCAATATAAAGAGCATACAATAGGGGTGATAGTGGGCACCCTTGACGGGTCCCCCTTGATAGGGGAAAATTTTCGGTTAGGTTCCCATTTATTCTCAGACATGCCACCGGTTCTTCATTGAGCATACGTATCCATTTAATAACCTCATGTCCTAAATTAAACTGTTTCAGGGCTGCCCAGGGGAAGCCCCACTCCACCCTGTCAAATGCTTTAGTAGCATCTATTGACAGGATGGAGCAGGGCACCTCCACATCTGATTGTACATTGGCCATCACCCTCTCTATGTTCATAAAGACCGACCTCCCTGGAATAAATCCATTCTGGTCTGCACTCACCAGTTTAGTGACGACTTTTTTTAATCTGGAGGCAAAGATTTTTGCGAATATCTTAGCATCCACATTAAGGCTGGGTTCACACTACGTATATTTGAGGCTGTATATTTGAGGCTGTATAGCAACCAAAACCAGGAGTGGATTGAAAAGACAGAAAGGATCTGTTTACATAATGTTGAAATTGAGTGGATGGCCGTCATTTAATGGCAAATATTTGCTGTTATTTTAAAACAACGGCTGTTATATTGAATAATGGCAGTTATTTACTGTTATATGGCGGCCATCCACTTAATTTCAACATTGTGTGAACAGAGCCTTTCTGTATTTTCAATCCACTCCTGGTTTTGGTTGCTATGAGGACCTGACAAGAGGACCAAATACTGCCTGAAATATACGTAGTGTGAACCCAGCCTGAGTAGGGAAATCGGTCTATACGAACCCACATCTAACTGGTCCTTCCCCTTTTTAAGGATGAGACTAATAATTGCTTGGCTCATAGATACCGGTAGTTTTCCCAGAGCACAAGATTCATGAAATAATTCACATAATATGGGTATAAGAGCTACACTATATTTCTTATATACCTCCGCAGGGATACCATCTGCGCCAGGAGAGGATCCAGCAGGGAAGGAATTAATTGCGTCTCTAATCTCCTCCTCACTCATAGGACTATCCAAGTCCCCCTTGTCCCCTTCAGTTAATCGGGGGAGGTCCAGAGTTTCCAAATATACACCACTCTTTTCTACTGTACTAGGTACCTCTGACTTATAAAGATTAGAGTAGAAACGTACAAAATGTTCTTCTATTTTTACCTGGTCGGATGTGATCCTATTTTGTTCTATTCTAATAGCGGTTATTTACTGCTTTTCTCTTTGTGCCTGGATGACCTGTGAGAGCAGTTTATTTGGTTTCCCTCCTTCCACAAAATGTTTCTGATTAGCAAAAAAGACCTTATTTTGCGCCTTCTCTGTAATAAACACAGAGAGCTCACCCTGTGCCGCCACCAAAGCCTCCCAATTTACCTGAGTTGGCGATTCCCCGTATACCCCCTCTAGTTGCTCAGTCTTGGCATTTAGCTCCCTTTATTTCTCAGAGAACTTTCTTTTACTATAAATTATTTCCTTATTCATTAATCCTCTAAGAAACACTTTCAGCGTGTCCCAGACGACTTGAATAGAGGCGGAGCCTTTATTAATTTGCCAGAAACTCTCGATCTCCTGCAGGATATTATTATCTTCATTAACTATGGATACCCAGTGTAAATTTATTTTATATAATTTCTTACTATTAGCTGTCTGGGGCCCCCGTGAGCTAGCAATTTCCAGTATGATCGGGCAGTGGTCCGATATCGCTGGTGCCCCATACTGTATTTTCCTAACACCTCTAACGGCTAAACTATTTCCCAGGACCAAGTCTATTGTGGATGATGAGTTATGTGTTTTACTATGGTATGAGAACCTAACCTTATGGGGATATAGACTTCGCCATATATCCTCCCATTCCACCTCCCGAGCAAACCTCACTGGAAAGGGGGGGGTCTCCACCGAGGACCTCCTATCTAAGACTGGATCCATCACTGCGTTAAAGTCACCAAAGATGTATACCGGGACGTCACACTTATCACTCATGAATGAGGTCAATTTATACAACACTTCCGATCTAAAGGGAGGGGGGATGTATACAAAGGACAGGACCAGCTTACACCCATCTATACTACCGTATAAAAAAATATATCTGCCTGCTTGATCAATAGACTTATTTATGAGTTTAAAGTTGATTTGTCTATGAACCAGTACCGTAACCCCTGCCGAGTATCTCAAGCCTGAAGAGTGAAATTGATGCGATGCCCATCTACACCTTAACCTACTTGTTGTCTCCTCTACAGTATGTGTCTCAACCAGGCATACAATTGCAGGCAGATCATTTTTAATCAAGTCAAACATTGCCTGTCTCCTGCACCTATCCCCCGCCCCCCTCACATTCCACGTAAAAATTCTAATCCCCATTCAACCAAAAGGGAAAGAAAAAACAAACAAACCCTTCCCTGCTCTTTCTCTCTTTTTTTGGGTGTTCCTAGAGAAATCCGGAAAAAGTGCAACTCTGTTTCCATTAAATGTCAGCTCCTTATTTTCTCTGTCTTTCTTTAACACAATATCTCTGTCCCTAGATAACGTCATCTTCGAAAGAATTGTCCTAGGTGGTGCGTCCGGAGGAGGTCTCTTCCTGGGGACCCTATGTGCTCTTTTAATATCCCATTGTGGAGACAGTAGCGCTTCTGAAATATTTTCTTTAGTCCAATTTTGACAGAATTTAATAGTGTCTTCCCCTTCCACGCCCTCAGGAAACCCAACCCATCTGATGTTAGAGCTCCTCGATCTATCTTCTAGATCATTCACCTTATCCTGTAAGGAGCAATAGTTCTTCTCTAAAACTTTAATCGAAGCTAGGATAGTTTCACTTGTTGGTGGAGATCAGGGACCTTTTTTTCAATATCTGTAACTCTGTCCCTTATTTTGTTACAGTCTTCCCTTATTAGTGTTATATCGCAAGCGAGTCCCCCAATCTGTGTTTTAACATCCAGCAGACCTTTATTGCATTTCTGAACTTCAGCTAATATCTGGTCTAGCATCGGGTTGTTATTCTCCTCTTCCTCACCCTCCTCGACAGCCGTACCTTCCACTTCCATTATAGCAAATATCGACCCCTTATTTAATTCAGTTCTCGTGTTTGGGGATACATTTTTATTATTACTGCAAGATTTCGTTTGTACATTCGGAGATTTTAAATATTTTTCTATTTTAGGAGGGTGTCCTAACTCAACACTCCCCCCAGATTTCCTATTGACAGCTTTAGGCGGCATGCTGGTCAGCCACAGCTCAGTTACAGACAGTACTTGGGATTGAGATAGCTTTTACTGGCCACGCAGCTCTGCTGAGGAGAGAAGAGGAGGGAGGTAAGAAGGAGCTTGTAGTTGTCCAGTAATGCATATTTAGTCACCGGAAACAAGAGCCACATAATCCATACCTCGTCCTTCCCGTGCCCCCGCACACTGTTTGCACCACTTGGATGATATATTTCTTAATTTAACATCACTCTTAACAATACTCGTTCCTTCTGAGTGTCCCAAGGCCTAGGATATCTCCAGGTGGCCTCTTCAACAGCTATTATTAACAGACACTATTTAAGAAAGAGAACAACAGCAGTCAGCATTTTGCAACCCCATATTATTTGTCCTGTTAATCTAGAGGTACCTGTCGAGTGCACTTCTCCCGTTCATTTAGGAAAATTTGAGGTATACCGGCTAGCAGATATCTGGTTTAAAAGAAACAGAGACTGAATGAAAGATGTCCAGTAATGGTATAATATGCAAGCACGTGTCCAGTATGGCATAAATTAGAAACAGGGAAACTGTGGCTTCAATAGTTCCCCAGTGACTCCATCTTACCGGGAGTTGTCATATGCTCCCATAGAATTCAGCTCTAATTGGTACCTCACTGGGTTAAAAACTGTACAGTGGGAGACACATTGTCTGATAACCGAGACTGCATACATTTGAATAAAGCGCAACCACCATAGCTCCACTCACAAACGTTGATAAGGGAGAGGTAACTTATTCAGAGACAGTTCCACACTCATTGCCTCATTAGGTGTCTCCATACCTTTCCCGCAGCCCCGGCCAGTCTCTGCCCGTATGTGGAGTCAGCCCCCACTGCAATGGCGCCCGCTCCCACAAGATGCTGAGAGTCACGTGCTGCTCTGTCTCTTTCTTCCTCCTTCGGGCGGAGGGATCCAAGCTGTGCCCGGTCTCCGGCTCCTGCCATATAGTGCCTTCTCCACCTGCGGTCCGGGCCTCCCAAGGTGCCACATCCCTCTCTTGCTCGCCATCCTCAAACACACCGAGGCTGCAGGTCAACTCCCTCACCTCTCCTCCCCTGCTCATCCATACGTTGCCGCACCGCATCACTGTCTCTCCATCCGCAGCTTTCCACCGGCGCATGCGTTCTGCACACCGCTTCCGCCAGGGACTTCCCCATTAATAAGGCTGCTCAATGCAACTCTATCCTGGGCATTAGACCGGCTATCACCCACTGAACTCAGGCCACATGGAGAGACGGAGGTATAGAGCACCGGCGGCTAGCACATCCCACCGCGTGGCCACGCCCCCCGTCACTCACTTTTGCCTTTGTTTAAAGGAGAAGTCCGGCCAAAATTTATTTTTTATATGTTATTACTGATGGAAAGTTATACAATTTTCTAATGTACATTAATTATGGGAAATGCTCATATACTGCTATTTCCTTAATTTAGTGTATCAGGAGGTGTTAGAATTATCTCTGAAGCAGTGACGTCACGACGAAAGGTGTAATTCCTATGGAGTGTCCAGCAGGGGGGGCGCACTATATATTGAAGTCAATGAGTACCATTGACTTCTATATATAGTGCGCCCCTGCTGGACACTCCATTGGAATTACAATGGATGTGTATGTAAATGTAGTATACAGTGTTTTTGACTGAATACATTTATGAAATACTTTGGGGAGCAAGTGTCCTTGCTCCCCAAAGTATTCCATAAATGTAAGCAATCAGTACATAACAGTGAGCCCGCCGAACCGCCGCCCGCCGCTACCGAACGCCCGCCGCTCTGGACTACACTCAACTACCACTCTCCCCACCTGCTCATAGCATGCACAGGTGATGGGAGAGTAGTAGCTGGGTTATATCTCCGAGATCGCCGCCGCTGCTGATGCCGCGCAGGGGAGCCGCACATCACTGCAGCCATCATCCCCCTCCTGTTGCTTCCTTACTCTATCTGATGGCTGACTCACCGCCTGGCCACTGGGACGTGTAATCGGAGAATGGCGGCAGGGCGGGGAGTCAGCCATCAGATAGTGTAAGCAGGCAGCAGGAGGGGGGAGCGGAGGGGGATGATGGCTGCAGTGATGAGCGGCTCCCCCTGCACGGCAGCAATCTCAGCGATATAACCCGGCTACTACTCTCCCATCACCTGTGCATGCTATGAGCGGGTGGGGAGAGTAGTAGTTGAGTGTAGTCCAGAGCGGCGGGCGTGCGGTAGCGGCGGGCGGGCGGCGGCGGTTCGGCGGGCTTACTGTTATGTACTGATTGCTTACATTTATGGAATACTTTGGGGAGCAAGGACACTTGCTCCCCAAAGTATTTCATAAATGTATTCAATCAAAAATACAGTATACTACATTTACATACACATCCATTGTAATTCCAATGGAGTGTCCAGCAGGGGCGCACTTCATTTAGTAGTCAATGGTACTCATTGACTTCTATATATAGTTGCCCCCTGCTGGACACTCCATAGGAATTACACCTTTCGTCGTGACGTCACTGCTTCAGAGATAATTCTAACACTTCCTGATACACTAAATTAAGGGAAATAGCAGTATATGAGAATTTCCCATAATTAATGTACATTAGAAAATTGTATAACTTTTCATCAGTAATAACATATAAAAAAATAAATTTTGGCCGGACTTCTCCTTTAAGCTTTATTTTCTCCCTCTACATTTTACATAGCCAATATAATTCTCCCATGCAGACTGCCTTGTATCTGCTCCCCTCCCTATCTACAGCTTATATGAGCTGTCCTTCAGAAATTCTCTACCACCTGCCCACTCTTTGAGCTGGTGTGTAATCCCTTCCCTTCCTTGCCGTTATATCTAAAAGCTAAGACATACTTGTCTCTTAGTAGCAGCCAAATAGAATTTTTTTTTATAAAGATGATTTAGGAAGTTGCTTGATTTAGCATTTTTAAAAGGAAAAAACAAATAACAATAAAAAAAACAATGCAAAAGGTGTCCCTAGCCTTTAATTACTTAAAATATAATTTTCATAGGGTCTTGTACTCTATCAGTCTCTAATAGAACATCTGATACAGACCTCCAAACTGGGGCCATCATCTTTTCAGTATAACACCTAAATTTTATTAGATCGATTAAATTGAAATCCAGTTATAGGTGATGTAAAAGGTTTAGGAGAAAACAAGGTTTCTGCTAACTGACAATTTAAAGTCTTTCTATCAGCGCAGAACAAATGTCACCATATCTAAAAGTCCTGTTCATCCTTGTCATTACATTACTGCACAAGCTTAAAAAAAAAAAAAAAAAATTAAAATAAAATAAAAATAAATACTTTTGTTGAGTGATACCATTAAGGGACGAATGAGAAAATAAGCGCCTTTATTTCTGGATGCAGACTACAGGTATTGAAGATTTCAAGGTTACTCTACATTGAATACAAATACACGGTTATCCAGGCATAGACTGAATGTCTTTCTTGTTTGACAAAATAGTTTCTTTCTTTAGTGTTGATTACCAGGAGTCACGGTGTCAGGGTAGGCGCACAACGGGACATTTAGATCTCTTACTATTGAGGTCACCTGTGACATATTCTGTCAACCACTTACTAACATGCTGCTTCTAGCATTGTGTTAAGAACAAGTAAAAAGCTTCCTATTGACAGTATAAACGTTTCAGGCACAATTTAGTTCATGGAGTTTTTATAATATGGATAACGGAATTATCTCCACATTGTTATTTACATAGAGAAATGAAGAAGTACACAAATGAATGCGGCAAACCGAACCTTCTAAATGCTGAAAACTTTAGAATTGTGATTAACGTAAAGAATAAGGAGAATGGCAAGCAGCAACAAACTTGGGATTCAATTCTTATTTCAACTACGCTTCATGGTTTTATGAATATTTTCAGCAACGTCAACACCCAAGAACACATTGACCAACACAATGACTGATGTACAAGAAATCCGGTTGTTGAGTTGTTCATGGTGCAGGAAAAACAAACAGAAAAAGCCAACAAAATAAGTAAATAAAATATTCTGGAAATAAATTACCCTCAATGGGCCAGAGAGGCCACCCGGAAGTACCTATGATTAAAAAAATTGTGTATTTCCACCCAATTTATGATATATCAATAGGAGAAGTGCATTATATTAGGTTATGGCAACCACATGGCCATCGCCACTGTGCCCATTCAATGACCTGTTTATGTCCATGAGACCTAAAAATGATTGGGATATATTTTAATGTACAATAACTATGGGGTAGGCCCTCAGCTGGACACAGTATGAAGCCCTAGCCGAAATCAGAAACTGACAAATACAATGATACATAAAGACAGAATAGTCAAAATTTCATATAAATTTTTATCTCTGTATTGCAAAACACCCAAGCTTCCTTTCCTGTGCCCATCTGGACCTAGCTATATCCGCTTCCATTGACCCCATCTCTTTCTCTGAGTATGCTCTCATCTTTCTTTCCTTCACACCTTTCCAGTCTAGGACATGGAGATGGCATCTTAATGACACCCTGCTACGAGACCCCCCCCCCCCCCCCCGTACCGACCTAATTAGCTACTTTTCTAATGTCACTCCTGTTCTCCACTGGCCATCTGGGAGGCACATAAATGCTACATTCGAGGTACTTTCATCGAGGATAGCCTCTCACCTTAAAAAGGAATGCTTGTTCCAAAAACGTCTATTGTCATCCGGATTGCCGACCTTCATAAGTAGCATAAAAGAACACTATTGGTGGTGACAGGCGTGGAACCTGCAACCATACACAGCAAGTTGAGGGAACTGACATACTCAAAAGCCAAAGTCTCCTTTTCCCGCTGCCGTCACCAATTACAAGTTTGTCAACAAGCCTGGCCAGACCCTAGTGCTAGCCCTTCAGGTACAATAAGCTCAGTCCTTTATACCCCACATCACCTCCCCTACTGGCTCCAAACTATTTCCTGACACTTTCTGCTGTTATTATGAGCAGTTATATGGTCTTTCCCCTTCCTCCTCCTCCTTGCCATGCCCGGGGGAACTCTCACACACCATTGCTTCCTACATTAAGGATTCTGTCCTTCCCTTACTCCCAGAGGAAGATGTCTCCTTGCTGGAGACCCCTATTACCCCTACAGAATGGGACTCCTCCCTCAGGCAAAGCCCCTGGCCCTGACAGCCTTACTCCATCTGCCCTCCTCCACGAACATTTCATTTCTGCTTTTAAGTTGGTATCTGAAGGCTCCTCACTGCCCCATGACTCCCCCCATGTACACTTTACTGCAATACCCAAAGATGGTAAAGATATGTCTCAATGCCAGAAATACTGCCTTATCCCTCTTCTAAACCTAGATCTATTTGCCAAGTTCCTAGCCTCCTGTCTTACTCCCTTTCTTCAAGATGTCATACCAAGTTGACCAAGTCTGTTTTATGCCTACCCGTGAGGCACTGGATAACTAGGGCAATCAATGTCATACACCATGTGTGGTTTCCCACTAGGGGTGTTGCAGTTGTATACACCCTTTGCAAAAATCTGTACTTTTTGTATTCTTATCATGGTAAAATTAGTACTAAAAGTTAGCCACTAGATGTCGCTGTGTTATGTATGTATATATATAGAAGCTGCACAGCTGAAGGATCGCAAAGGGTTATTGTGTTTGTGTGTCACCAGAAGCCGTAGACCAGTAGGATTTCTGCTTTCTTCTTTCCTATCATCTCCCTCTTTTCTTCTTCTATTGCACTCTTTCACCCAATCACAGCGCACCATACACCGTGTAGAGGAAGTTAGTCCCATGGGTGGGGGAGGAGCAGAGTCTTTTGTTCTGGACATTGTGGAGGAAGGACGCAAGCCAGATAGCTCTCCACAGTGGTCCTATCTGGGCCCTGGCTCTCTGCCAGGTCCCCATACCTACGGGTCAGTCTTAGGGTGGTCTATGGGTCGGCGTATTCCGCTATCCGACGAAAGTAGTAACATGTCACTTCTTTCGGCGGATATCGGAATACGCCGCCCATAGAGGCGCGCGGCCAGACGACGGAATTCCGCGGATATTATTGCTCAGTATGAACCCACCCTTAATCAGTACCCCACATGGGAAGGACGCAAGACAGCACGTCTCTCACAACTTCTTTACTAGAAACACTACAAAGTACTATGCACTGTTAAGCTCCTCTTAAGAGAGGACTAGCCAGAGATAACCTCAATCCACCCCGTGGACAAGGAGAAGTCACAGAGCAGGACAGTATCCACACTAGAGCCACAGAGCCAGGAACTGATCCGGACAAAGCAAAGTTGCAGTAGCCTATGAACTTTGTCTTGCAGCGCAGGTGTCAGCATGAAATCCTCATGATTCCACTCATCCCAGGTAACAAGGTCTGGTGCCTGTGTCACCCATTAGAAAGGTTCAGCCGAGTCTAGTGGGCATAAGGTGGTGAGAAGACTGAAGTCAAAGATGAATACACGGGCACAGGTTGTTGTTGTTCTTCTACAAGTATTCTACCTTATCCGCCAATGTCCCCTGCCTCTTCTCACTGGTAAGCACTTCCTGGTCCACGTCTTGATACACAGAAAGCGCCTGCTCAGCCAATCAATGACTGAGGTGGGTCACTGCTTTGGCTACTGATTGATTGAGCATAGGATACAGTTTTTAAGGGGTTACATTTTTTAAAGACAAAATAATAAAAAAAGAAAATCCATGCAGTGTTAGAAATACAGCCCCAGGCTATAGTCCCACACATTATTACTACTCAGTATTTTGCAACCAAACCAGGAGTCGACTGAAAACACAGAAAGGCTATGTTCACACACTGTGGAAATTGAGTGGATGTCCGCCACTTAATGGAAAATAATTGACGTTATTTTAAAATGACCACGATTTGCCATTAAATGGCGGCCATCCACTCAATTTCAACAATGTGTGAACAGATCCTTTCTGTGTTTTCAATCCACTCCTGGTTTGGTTGCAAAATACTGACCTTAAATGAGGCTCCAAGGGCTCTTCTTTTGCATATTCATGCTTCCCAGGGAGCAATCCACCTAGAATTTCACTGCATTGAGTGCTTTAACTAGCAACTGGCAGTGTTACCGTTTGTGCTGGGCTTTTTTTTTTTTTTGTGTAACGCACTACTAAAGGGGTTATCCAGCATTAGCCACTTTCTTCCAGAGACAGCACCACTCCTCTCCTGTTTGAGTTCAGGTTTTGCAACTCCTTTCCATTGAAGTTAATGGGGTTTAATTGCAAACCACACCTGAGCTGGAGACATAAGCTATCTTTGGAAGAAAGTGGCCATGTTTTTCTTTTTTTTTCTTTTTTTATAATAATGTGTACAATGTTCTTTCATATCTTGGTACAGTAACAGTTAAATGGAAAGATCCCCCCCCCCTCGCCTCCCCTGCCCCTCCACCCAACCCTCTTCTGGGACGCAAGGACTGTTAAGGAGATACAGTACGGTCAGGAACTACTAGAGTTGACTGTAGGACACGTAAACACCCCAGAGTTC
Source organism: Dendropsophus ebraccatus (assembly GCF_027789765.1). Classification (NCBI taxonomy): domain Eukaryota; kingdom Metazoa; phylum Chordata; class Amphibia; order Anura; family Hylidae; genus Dendropsophus; species Dendropsophus ebraccatus. The sequence continues at coordinate 4,761 of NW_027210255.1, read as the reverse complement.
CCGCCAGATCATGCTGACAGTACCACTCTGTATATCTAAAAGGGTACATTATGTCATGTATTTCCTGAGCAGTGTAGTGGGTTTCCAAGAACGCCAACGGTCAAAAAACCTCTTGATCCCTGTGTGTTTGTGTCTCTCAGCATATACTCTATCTATGCCAAATAGCCTTTTTAACTGAGATTACCATAGGAACATCTGAAGCCCTACTTGAGAGCCACTCCTGGAATAAACATCGCAATGCCACATGTATGACTATGTGTACTACGTCCGGTACCTTTACTACTGTACCTTCCTCTGGGGGTCCTAATTGATGGAAGAGAAAGGCCTGGGGGGAATTTGGTATCTCTATCTTCCAGTGCATGTGAACATAGTTAGCTATGGCCCTCCAATATGTTTGGGTATGCGTGCAGCTCCATACCCCATGCCACAAATTAGTAAGGGGCTAGTCACATTTTGGACAGGCTGTGATTCTGTCAGGGAATTGCGGAGAGGGAAGTATATTGAAACCATAGAGTGCATTATGTGCTAATTTAAAATAAGTCTCTCTCCATCTTTCATTAATTATGCACTTTCTGACCTTGTGCCACCCCTGTAAGATGTGCTTCTGAATTTGCTGATCTGACGTCCATCTGGCCCAGGTCGGGAATAGAGCTGTCCTATCAATTTTTAGGAAAGAATTTCTAAGGGCATTATATAACACCGAGATAGAGGTCTTTCCAGGAGTGGTTCCCATGATACCATCTAAGGTATGGCTTTGAGCCTCTTCCCCCAAGTTCCGCATTCTGGTAGAGCAGAAAGCATACACCTGTTGAACATAGAGGAAGTGAGACTGAGGAAGATCAAATTTGGACAGAATTTCCGACGGGGTGAACCACTGCTTGCTCTCAGAATTAATTAAATGTCCAGCCAGGGTGACTCCCCTGGCCATCCATGTCGTAGCCCACACGGGGGATCTTCCCCAGGGGGGTTCTGGATGTCCAAAGAGAGGCATCCTTTTGGACAACAGGAAAGTAAGCTTAAATATCTTTCGTGCCTCCCTCCATGCCATTACTGTATCTTTCAATATGACAAAGCTTTTGAGCTGCGTCGGCATTCGGGAGTGGGAGGTGTGGAGAAGTGCTACCGGGTTCCAAGGCTGAAGAAGTGCAGACTCAAGGGGGAAGTTGGAATGATAGGAGGAGCTGTGTAGCCAGTCAATAACATGACGTAAAAGACAGACTACATTGTATCCCCTAACATTCGGAAAGTTGAGCCCCCCATCCGATTTGCACAGAGCCAATTTTTGGAAGGTAATTCTTGGGCGTCTACCCGCCCATATAAATTTGGAGAAAAGCCTGGCGAAGTTTATTTATATCAGTATGTTTTATAAGCAGAGGGAGGGTTTGAAGTGGGTACAAACAATCGCGCGAAAACTGACCATCTTTACCAGGTGACATCTTCCCATAAAGGTAATCGGTAACTGTGCCCACTTACGCAGTTCTGCATAGATTTATTTAATAACGGGGGGTAGTTCAAGGAGTACAGAGAATCTGGTGTTTTCCCCACCTTGATCCCTAGATATGTTATATGCGACTTAGCCACCTGTATTGAAGACGGTCCTAGCTGCCAACATTGCCCAGGGGGGGGGGGGATTGGGCCCAGAAGGGAGAAGCTCACTCTATGCGAAGTTTATTTTATATCCTGAAAGTTTACCCATAATCAGTCAGGAAAGAAAATAGAGTGGGTAGCCTGGTTTGGGGGTTGTTAAGAAAAATCAGGAGATCGTCTGCAAAGAGGGTTGTTTTAACTGATCTGCTACCCACCTGAATGCCCTCGAACACATCCGAGGTTTCTAGGTATTTGGCTAGAGGCTCGATGGTCAAGTCGAACAATATAGGGGAAAGCGGGCATCCCTGTCGGGTGCTCCTTCCTAATGGGATTGGGGCCGATAAGGGCCCCGGGGTATGAACCCTCGCTACCGGATCAGTGTATAGGCCCCCAGAAATGTCTGAAAGCGCCCTCCAATGGAGAATTTTTCTAACACCGCCCACAGCCAATCCCAACGAACATTATCGAACGCTTTCTCCGCGTCTAGGGATAATAAAGCAGGGTTGTCGTTTGGCTGAGGGCGGAGTCGGATCCTATCCAAGACCACTAGTACTTTTCTAATATTAGAAACTGCCGACCTATTTCTAATAAATCCCACTTGTGCCTCCCCCACTAAGTCCGGCATGTAGTTGGCTAGTCGGTCCGCCAATATTTTGTCAGCAATTTAAGTCATGGTTTATTAGCTGAGATTGGGCGGTATGATCCCGGGTCTGTGGGGTCTTTACCCGACTTAGGAAGGACCTTTTATGTACGCCATTTTTTGCTCCTGCCGGGACATTGCCAGTGATGAAACATAGAATTAAAATGAGTAGTAAGGCTAGGTGCGATGTGGTCTATTATGTTTTAAAAAATTCCCCGTAAACCCCGCCGGGTCCGGAAGCCTTGCCATTAGAGGAAGGCCTTTATAGCCCTACGATCTTCCTCCTCAGTGATTTCTGAGTTTAGCACCTCCTGCTGCTCCTCAGAGAGGGAGGGAAGTGATAAATCCGCCAGAAAGGTGGACAAGGCACCCGTCTCCAAGGGGGGTGGGGAGTAGAGCGACGTGTAATAATCCACTAGAATTTTATTTTATTTGGGTGGGATAGTGTGTAGGGTCCCTGTTGGTCTCTCAGTGCCAGCACATGAGCCGGGAATGTCTAACCTTTTTGCTAGTCCTAGCCAGGAGTCCTGCTGCCCGCCTTATTACCGTGGCGGAAAAATTCCACCTCGCCTTGGGAGCGTACAATCCTATCCCGTCTGTCTAGCCATAGCTCATAGACAGGCCTCCCTGTTGGAGTCAGAAGAGTCCCCCAGGAAGGCTGTGTAAGCAACCTCTGAGGTTATCACTAGCCTTTTTGTTTTGGGCGGCGGTTTTTTTTTTTTTCATTGAGGTGACATGAGCTATTAGTTTGCCTCTAAGGAACGACTTTACTAGTTTCCCAGAATAATTGAGGAGGTGGATTTATGTTCTGCGTTATAATAGTCAAACTCCGTCCATCACCCTCTCAAAAGCTCAACGAACGTTTCATCCTCCGTCATGAAGGAGGGAAACCTCCAGATATACTCGCTGCCCATCGGGCAGGATGGGAACAGGTGCAATACAACCGGTGAATGATCGTGATAATTAGGTCCCCGTGCTTTATCGACTCTATCCTGCGGCTGAGTATCGGGCCTAGTTAGAATGTAGTCCTATCCTAGACCAGGACTGGTTGGGGGTGGTGAGAAGTGAGTGAAATCCCTTTCAGCTGGATGTGCGAGGCGCCATGCGTCCTCCAGACCCGTTTGTTCCAGGAAACCCAGTAGCACTTTGTCCCTAGAGCGGTGGTGTGTAGGGTCTGCTGAGGGCCCCTTCCTATCCTCCTTTGGGTCGAGGACTGTTTTAAAATCCCCCCCCACCATCTTCTTCTGAGTGGCATCAGCATTGATCCTATCTGCCAGTCCCGCAAAAAAACTCTTTCTATCCCCACTGGGGGCGTAGATGTTAAAAACGCTATATTGGTCCCCTTGGTGTTCTATAATCAAGTGCGAGACCCTTCCCTCAGCATCATTGGTATGAGATACTAATTTAAATTGGAAAGATCTGTGGATCAGCGTAATGACTCCCGCCTTACCATCTACCGATGGAGACCCATAAACATTTCCAACCCAAAATCGTTGCATTCTATCCAGGGGCGTAGCTAATGACTCCTGGCCCCTGGTTGCGAGAGGTCAACTTGGGCCCCCCCCCCCTTCCTCGACCAAGTGATGCTATTGGTATATATGTATATTTATATTATATATATATATATATATATATATCTATATATATATATATACACCAAGACAGATAATTACGAATAACGATTTTAAGATAGGAAGAGAAAATATTATCCACCACACTATTACTGCCATATTGTTACTGACCAAATCCTGTATACTAAGACCAATAAAACATTACCATACGTACCAGATAGCCAAGTAACAAATAATTCCACCACATACTGACTAACACCACCACTGCTACTGACTAACACCACCACATACTGACTAACACCACCACATACTGACTAACACCAACGCTGCTACTAACACCACCACCTACTAACACCACCGCTGCTACTTCATATAGAGGTGGACGCAGCTCCACACAGCTCTGTACACCATATACATTACAGTGCAGTTACATCAGGTGACTCACAGGGGACGTCTTCTCTGATCGGAGTTCTTCCCTCTTCATCTTCTTCTCCATCTGCTCTCTGCCATTATGAGAACTTCTCTGAGCCACGAATCCACAGAATCTGCCAGCAGAATATTAGACCTCCTCACTCTGACACCATCGTAATCTCTCTACAAACTGAACATTTTGTATTGGCCTCATTTAGTGGGTAACCCTGACACTATGTGACCTCTTATAGTGTATGCCCTATATGTAGCCTCCCTTATAGATGGTCCCCACTCTATGTATCCCCCCTTATAGTATATTGCCTCCTACTATGTAGCCTCCTTATAGATGCCCCCTCTGTGTATCCCCCCTTATAGTATATGCCTCCTACTATGTAGCTCCTTATAGATGCCCCCTCTGTATATCCCCTCTTATAGAAAGCCCCCTCTCCCCCTATCTTGCCCCTCTTATAGATGGCCCCTTCCCCCCCTTATATATTGCCCCCTTATAGATAGCCCACCTCTATGATCCCACCCTCCTATATAGATGGCCCC
>NW_027210254.1:0-89375 GCF_027789765.1 Dendropsophus ebraccatus | reverse complement strand
GGCCCTTGTCTCAATAATGCAGTACTCTGCTGGTATGTGAATTAATTGTATGAAGAAATCCCCATACTCACCTTTGTTACCTGTGTTATCTGACCACCTTCTGCCTCACCAATCTTGGAGACCACCCTTTAGGTAGTACGAGCTAACTAGTGAAAGTTTTCCCATGTAGCGTCGAATATTTCAGTAGACAGCGCCAAACTTGCAATCTGAGCTCTACTGCGGATCAGTCCCTCTTCCTCTCTTCTTAGTTATCTGGTTACCCCAGTCTAAGTCTAACAGTGCATAGCTGCTGTTGGTCTCTCTTGAAGAACAAATGTTGTCTCTTTCTTGGCTAACCACACAACCACTACAGACGGACTAGAGCCAGGCTACAACTAACTACACAGGAGAGTGTAAAACAGGTTAAACCTTCCTACATGAACAGCAGCTGGAGTGGCTGAGTAGGGCACAACACTACTGCACTAGCTGTGGCACCTGAGTGAACTAGTTTTTACCTGAGTGTATAAAGACAAGAAGACCCACCCATAGTGGTAAATTACACTAATATGTCCCTATAGTGCACATAGCACAAGGATGACAAGGATCCTCAGTATCGAACCGGGGAAATCCTACTTCATCGAACTCGAACATTCACGAACCTGCCGCATTTGATTCCCGATGCCTTCCCGGTCCATGGGGATGGAGGACAGTGCCCGGTACCGCTTGGAATTCCGACATTCAGCCTAAGTAATAGGCTGAATCCCGGAATCCAGGCGTACCTTGTAAATTTGCGCATCCCTACTGTCAGCATGATACATATAGGCATATACATGGCAGCCCTGGGAGCCAGAGGACTTCTGCTGATGGATCCGATACATGCCGCTGTCATATCAAGTAATGGGTTACACTACCGGAGCACAGATTCTCTGTTCCAGGTACTTACAGCAAGATCACGGCTGTCAAACCGACAGCTGATCTCCCAAGATGGCGGTGTATCGAACAAGGCCCTTTAGTGACCACCCTAAAAGGGATTAACAAGTAAATGAAAGCAGGCATTGTAAGGCTGGTCATAAGTAGTCATGATCATATATCAAACCATTATTTTTAGAGTACCAGCTTTTTTTTTTTTCTTTGCTTTTTTTTTACCGTTAATGGGGTGAGAATTATTGCTTTTTCCTACCCAATATCATTTACAAACCATTTAATTGGCCACAGCTTTACAGAGAGAAACAATGCTGACCTTGGCAGGGTTGGAACTTTGTCACTTGTAAAAGGTTCCCATCCTCAGGATGCATGCTGACGGCAATGCTTTTCATGTGTCTGATCTGTCACTTATCCAAATAATGAAAGCTCTGCCTGTGTCAGTTCTGGGCAATGAAAACGTCTTTCATGCAGCTTTTCCAATTTTAAAACACAACCTGTGTTAAAATTAACAAAGAATTCCACTGTGACTCAAACCGCTTCCTAAAAGACTTTTTCATGTGAAGGTTGAGTAGATAAGTGATATATTTTCTTTGACATGAATCTGCGAGTCATAATATTGTCATCCGGTATCACCGATGTTCAAAATGGTTAGACAAGCTCTTGTTACACATCCTAATAGCATATAAATTATGGATGTGTGATACAAGTCAGGGAGGCGTAATATATATCCATGTAGGAAAGCTGCTCATCATCTTCTGCGATGCAATAGAAATCGTATACAGTCATCATAATGTGCAGGAAAGAGAATAAAGGTCATACTCACCTCTCCAGTCGCTTCCATTCCAGCGATTTTCAGTCCTCTGCTCATCACTTCCAAGACTAGTCTTCTCAGCAGGATAGGCCCACTCCACCAATCACTGGCTTTAGTGGTGTCCTGCCTTAGTCAGTCATTGGCTTAGTAGGCAGGTCCAGCTGAGAAGTCACATCTCAGAAGTAGCAAGATGTAGCAAGAAGTAGCAAGTGGTGATGAGCCGGGGCAGATTAAATATATCAGGAGCTCCAGGCCCCCCACCTCAGTGCGCAGATGCATTGACAAAGGACCCTAGAGCGCTCGAACCCCTCAATAGAAGTTAGCCCCCTATGTAGGTTTCCCTATAGTAGATAGCCCCCTGTGTAATCCCCCTATGATAAATGGCCCCCTGTGTGGGTCCCCCTATAGTAGATAGCCCCCTGTGTAATCCCCTATAGTAGATGGCCCCCTATAGTAGAGAGCCCCCTGTAGTAGAGTAGCCCCCTGTGTAGGTCCCCCTATAGTCAGCCCCTGTGCCCCTAAGTATGGCCCCAGGTGTAGATCCCTTCCTAGAATATGAGTGGCTCCTACAGTCCGCACCAAGTCCACCTTTAGCAGATGGCCCCCTGTGTAGTCCCCTTATAGAAGATTTCCTCCTGTGTAGGCCCCCTGACACAATGTAGAGTGCTGCTCCAGCCATACTTTACATTGTTGACTATGGGTAATTGGAATGCGGGCGTACACGGATGTGCCCGCATCCCAATTCTAAAGAAATTAAGTTCATCCGGCTGGTCCCGCAGTACCGGCCAATATAAATTTTACCGACACCAGCCATTCTGTAACTCTGAGCCGGGTCCCTGAATGGCCGGTGTCATACTGTGTATGAACCCGACCTAATTTTGTAACTAACACAAACAAGAGACTGAAAGAACCGTCCACACTATGATTTAATGTTTCAAACATCTGCTCTTCACCTGAGGGGATTCATTAAAACCAGCATTTCCTGTGTCGGTGTTAAAAATTGGTAGCGCACAGTCTCACAGGATTTACGTAGAGGCGCAGTGCTCTTTCTGTGTGCACGCTCAATTTTTTTCCTTCAAAAGGATCATTTGCTATCATCTTGGCAGAGGACCAAGATGCGAATAACATATCAGCGATACAAGAGTTTGCGCATTGATTTATTCCCATCTTCGCCCTGTGTGCCAGGAAATGTTCCTCTGCCCAATGACAAATATCCCCATAGAGCATTGTAGAAAATTTGTTTTAGGCATATGTCAAATTTTTTCACATCTGTGCTGGGCAGTTTAGAGTGTTGGGGGTACCACATTGTTTAGGGTTCATTTGTAATGTTTGGCAGGAGGAAACAGAAAAGGAAGAGGGACAATGAGTTGCTGAGTATTATTGGCATTTAGGCCTGTGTTTGGCTATGTTCACACACTTTTCAGCTCTGTTTAAAATGGCGTCCCTCCCCTGTATGACGCGTCTCCGTTAGAATCAAAGGAGCCGTGTCATAAAGGGGAGGGAATTCCCTCACACTGGGGGTGGGCCGGCCTACATCCAGTGCTTGAGCACCGGCCACTAACTGTGCAAAGAACGGCGCCATACAGGGGAACCGGGCCACGGTTTGTAAAACGGACGGCGGCACTGGCTTCCCTGTCACAGCGTCGCTCTATCCCTGTTTCAGGTTAAAGAGGACGTACCTGGTGGTACATCCTCTTTACACTCAGTCTGTCGTCCGCCCAAGGATTTCACATGTCAATTCTTTGGGCGGACGGCGGAATAATCTTGAGAATATCATTGAATCAAGGGGACAGGCAGAAATTTCTGTGCGTGTTCAGTAGTGGGAAAAGACCCTAACAGTTGAGATACTGTGCAGCTGTATAAAACAATAAAGACTATGGGGGAGATTTATCAAACATGGTGTAAAGTGAAACTGGCTCAGTTGCGCCTAGCAACCAATCAGATTCCACTTTTCATTTTCCAAAGAGTCTGTGAGAATGAAAGTGTGGATCTGATTGGTTGCTAGGGCAACTGAGCCAGTTTCACTTTACACCATGTTTGATAAATCTCCCCCTAAGTTTACATCTCCATGCCCTCTGGTGCCATCTCCAGGTCCCCAGCTCAGTGACAGCCTGCTCAGCCAGTCACTGGCTGTGATGGAACTGTGCAGTGATTGGCTGAGTCGGCCGTTACTGAGCTGGTGACCCAGAGAAGCAAGTGGGAGGGTGCTGGAGCACAGACAGGTAAGCATGGTCTCTTTACGTTTTTTAACATCACAGCTTTTTAATAACATAAGTTTTACTAGGTTATGGCACTATATATTCTCACAGTGAATTAAAATTCGCTGTGAGAGTGGAGTGCCATAGACTTTAATATGAATCAGTCTGACAGCGGATTTTACCACGAAAATCGCAGCATAAAATCTGCTCCGATACGTTACATGTAAATGGACACTTAGGCCAGGTTCACACAATTTATTTTTTTATTAAACAACGGCCATTGTTTAATTACAGCAGCCGATCGCATTAACCCCCATGGAATCACGGCCAAAGTGTATACACACTGTATACACTGCGGGCAGGATTCCATGTGGCGGCACAGAAAACTCACATTTCTATTTTGTGCGGCCGCTATTCAGTGGACAGCAGCAGCACAAAACAGACTGTGCACACAATGTAAAGTACGGCTCCCGGCCATACTTTACATGCTGTGCTATGGCTAAATAGAGTGCGGGCACACCAAAATATGCCCACATTCCAATTAAGTTGAAGTGATGTTTTTGAACATCTCAGACAGCGGCCGTACTGTGAAACGGCCGTGTCACAGAACGGCTGCTGTTTTGCCATGTGTGAACATTGCCTATAGGGGTATTCTAGAAGTAAAAAATAATTCAAATCAGCTAGTGGCAGATTTGTAAATTACTTTTTTCTCCAACACATTGCTCTCTGCTGCCACCTCTGTCCATGTCAGGAACTGTCCAGAGCAGTAGCAAATCCCCATAGAAAACATCAGTCTGGACAGTTCCTGACATGGACAGAGATGGCAGAAGAGAGCAAAGAATATTCTTGCCAGAAGGGAAGCTTTTATGTAGAATATTAGTAACATTCTATGACACTTGCATACTTTAACTATTGTAAGGGGGAAAAGCATCACAAGTTTAACACATAAACCAGGGCTGCTGGCAACATGTAATCTGTGTGGTAATTTAATATTTTTATTCAATGATACTGCAGAATATTGGAAAATAACTTACAACATCCAGTGATTACATTGGGTGAATATAAGCCAGTAAGTACACACATGAGCGGGGATTTACACTGCAGAAAAATATTACTTGTCATACCCTATGGCATAACAAGAGCAATAGTCCTGGCCTAGGGCAGTAATACAAGATAGGGCACAGCAACATAAAAAATCATACGAGATTTCTTTCTCTTTTATCAAGGCCCTGAAGCATGGTATTCTAAGAGAACTTCAGCCTGTGCTATGAGAGCTGGAAAATGGTTATTGTTTCACTTAGGAATGGGGATTTACTACTTGTTATATGAGTTTTTCTTTCTTGGTTTTCATATTAAGATCGGATATACAAAGACTTGGGAGGAAAAAGAAGGATTAAATGGTTTTTATCTGACACTGGTAACATATCTAGGACAGATTGCTTTCTCTGCGGCCCCCTCTGTCCATGTCAGGAACTGTTCAGAGGCAGTAACAAATTATGATAGAAAACCTCTCCTGCTCTGGACAGTTCCTGACATGGGACAGAGGTGGCAGCAGAGAGCAGTGTTTCAGGACTGAGGAATATACTACATTCACTTCCTGCAGGACATATAGCAGCTGATAAATATTGGAACATGTCAGATTTTAAATAGATTAAATTACAAATCTGTATAACTATCTGACACAGTTGATTTGACAGAAAAAAAGATTGGCCGGAGAACCCCTTTTAGGCAATGTTCCCACACAGTAATTTTGCTAAGGTATTTGGTCCAGTATTTTTCAACCAAACCAGGAGTCTCTGAAAACACTGAAAGGCTATGTTCACACACTGTTGAAATTGAGAGGATGGCCGCCATTTAACGGCAAATAGCGCCCGTTGTTTTAAAATTACGATACTTATTTGTCATTAAATGGCGACCATCCTTTCAATTTCAACAGTGTGTGAACATAGCCTTATGTCAAAACGTAAAAAATAAGGGCAAAATATGGCTGTATTTGGATACTACAGCCAGCAAATAAACAACGTGATCATTATATTTGGCTGTATTTATCCAAATACAGCTGTATTTTGCCCTGGCAACTTTTTGTCCTTGTTTGTTCTGGTTAAACCTCTGTGAGAAGTGGGATTCTACTGGTTATTATGGGTAGCCTGATGTAGTGGCAAATCCACAGCGACACCCGCTGCGGATCCCTGCCCAGTACACTCATGGCCATGTCCATCCCGCTGTGAGTATGTCACGCAGCCCCGCCTCATTAACCCACCGGCTGCTGGAGCGTATACTTCACCTTGTCGGCTCTGGCTTGCTTCGGGGCTCCCGGCAGGTCCCGCTTGGCCAATCAGTGCGCTGCCCTGCCGCAGTGCACTGATTGGCTGAGCAGGACGTGAAGACAGCAGGAGTTCCGAAGCAAGCCGAGAGCGGACCAGGTGATGTATACGCCCTGGTGGCCAGCGGGGTTAATGAGGCGGGCTGCGGACATACTCACAGCGGGAATGGACCTGGCCATGAGTGTACTGGGCAGAGATCCGCAGCAGAAACTCGCAGGGAAACTTGCTGCGGATCCGCCCAGTGTGTTTGTACCTTTAACGTGTGTATTATAAATATACAGTGTATTAAAGGGGAAGTCCGGGCAAAATAATTTTAAGATATGTTATTGCCCAACAAAGTATGAAATTACTGATATGGGAAACGCTCCTATAGTACATTTTCCCTGCACTTACCACAGCATGTGTGTTCATTTGTCTGTAAAGTTGGTGATGTCCACGTCACATAAACTGGGCCGACTCCTGTCTGCTCCAGTCTGTCCCACCGATGCAGGGCAGGAGTCGGCAGTTTATGTGACGTGACATCACCAACTTTACAGAGAGCTTAACCCGCCATGCTGTAGTAAGTGCAGGAAATATAGCATTATAAGAGCGTCTCCCATAATAAGTGTCTATAAGTAATTTTTATAACTTTGTTGGGCAATAACATATCAAAAAAATAATTTTGCCCTGACTTCCCCTTTAGGTTAATTCAGGGGGAAAGTATGTATTATATATGGGTTTTAGGCAATGTCGGACCTGGCCCACCAGAGGACCGGAGAGCTTTAAAACCTGCACTAACACTGACTGACATGTCTTTTCTCACTGATTTTTTATTGGTGGGACCCCCAGGATAATTTACTTTGGAGGGCCCCAGATACCCCAGTCCGACACTGGTTTTAGGGCACACAGTACTGTTGTCTTCAGGGAAGGCAGTGTGTGGCAATAGTCAGGGGGCACACTGTGTATAGTTGTAGGGGGTACTCTATGTGGAAGCATAAGAAGGTTGTCTAAGAGATTTATCTGACATATTTTTTAAACCAAAGCCAGAGCAGACTAATGAACAGAGAACAGATCATTAAGGAAAGACTGAGATTTCTCCTTTTTCAAATTCATTACTGACTTTGGCTTCAAAAATCTGTCAGATAAATCTTTCTGTGTAAAGGCAGCTTAAGTGTAAAAAATGGGGATCTGCTCCAAAAGTGCAAACTGTATTGAGGAGATGTATGTGGAAGACGTGATGGAGGTCTGGACCAGATGGAGAAGAAAAAAAATCCAGAATAAGGGGCCTATTCCACAGAGCGATAATTGACCAATTGGCCGATTCGGCCGATAATTGACAATTGGCCGATTCGGCCAATTATCGCTCTGTGCAATAGAGACAAGGATCAGCCGATGATTGCGTCATCGGCTGATTGTTTATTTAGGTTCAAACCTAAAATCATCAGGCACCGACCATTCATCGCTGTGTGGAATAGCGATGGGCGGCAGGCGACCGACGATTTAACAAGCACCATACATTACCTAAGCATGTTACAGGGCTTCTCCTGCGCTCCTTCTTCCTCCCGGTCCCGCAGCCAATCACTGGCCAGGACCGCCGTGGCCAGTGATTGGCTGAGCGGTCTGTTAGCTCAGACAGGCCGCACCAAAGCTGCTGCTGCGCGCGGGACCAGGAGGCAGAAGGAGCGCAGGAGAAGACCTGCAACATGTTTAAGTAAAGTATGGTGTTTAAATAAGGGCTGCAAGGACATTGGTAATGATGTCCCTGCAGCCCTCGCTAAATGATTATCGGGCCGCGTAATAGGCCCAGTAAACGAGCACCGATCTAGCAGATCAGCACTAGTTTAAATTATTGATCGGGCGCCATCGGCCCATAGAATAGGACCCTAAGTCATTTAGTTATTGTAAGGGCCCTATTACAATAATAATAATAAGAGCGATAATCAGTGATATTCTTCCGTGTAATAGAGAGAACGATCAGCCGATGTTACGATCATCGGCTGATCATTTCTTTAGGTCCAGACCTAAAATCGTCGGACGCACATTGTTATGTGTAATATCCATGCGTGGCCGATGATTGTAGTATAAAATAATAAAGTATTTACTTTACCACATTCCCAGGTGTCCTTGGGCCTTCCCTGGTCTCTGCAGCTGCAGCTCGGCCTTCTGCTCCCTTCTGGTTCAGTCTCTACACTGACAGGCCGCTCAGTCAATCACTGGCCGAGACAGGACCACAGCAGATCGGTGCTCTTTTACACTTTATGATCGGCCCGTGTAATAGGATCCTTGGTGTTGAGCGGATTAGTCAAAATGTTTGGGTTTGGCAACATTATGCGAACCCAATTCCCTGTGGGGGCTATATACTACTGGAGGAGCACACAGCAGGGGGCTATATACTACTGGAGGAGCACACAGCAGGGGGCTATATACTACTGGAGGAGCACACAGCAGGGGGCTATATACTACTGGAGGAGCACACAGCAGGGGGCTATATACTACTGGAGGAGCACACAGTAGGGGGCTATATACTACTGGAGGAGCACACAGTAGGGGGCTATATACTACTGGAGGAGCACACAGCAGGGGGCTATATACTACTGGAGGAGCGCAACACATTTACTAAAGATGTTTAGCTCGGACCTTCACCTGACAATAGACCCCAGTAAGTGGAGCTAAAAGTTGTTGAGTACCCCTGCTATAGAGAACTGGCTCAATTGCTTTCGAGTTGAATCCCGAAAAAGGAAATTTAGGCTTCACATAACACTTTCTTTCGGAATCCTTTTCTAATCCACAAATAATACATTTTTAATGGGATCTGATGAGTATGATCTGATCGATATCCTGTTTCCGTACGTCTGTCTGCAATGACTTCGATGGGATGCTGTTAAAATGAAGAATCTGTTTATTCTACAAGAACAAAACACATGAGCTACTCAGACGTAATTTTTAAAATATCTATGGGCCATTAGATTTCTATCATTCAATCCATCATAATTTGCAGGATGGGATTTTATCTCCTCCAATTATCCATGTAATGGATGGTAATTATAAATCCATCAGACCGGTGGACTCCACTGTTTGCTTTCTAGAACTTCTCTGAATCCTGAATAATGTTTTACAAATCTCTTTGGTGATAGGTTTTTATTCTTTATAAATTGTGCAGTGTCTTGCTGCGTTTACACAGACAGATTTATCTGACAGATTTGGAAGCCAAAGCCAGGAATGGATTTGAAAAGAGGATGGATCACAGTCTTTCCTTTATGACCTGTTCCCTGTTTATAGTCTGTTCCGGGTTTTGGCTTCAAAGATCTGTCAGATAAATCTGTCTGTGTAAACGCACCATCTCAGGCTCCAATTAGTCTAGTGGAAGAGCCTGGGTTATACTGACATCCATTAAACTGTTCCATTCGCAAGAACAGTAATAGAGATGTTATAAAGTTAAAAAGTTTGCTGTGTTAGGGCCAGTTCACACTGAGCAACAGGCGAGGGATTTCCTTGCCGAATCCACGCTTAAAATTCTGCCTGCAAAAATCTTTCTTCTTCAATTCCTCACCTATTGCTTAGTGTGAATGGGCCCTTAATGTTGTTGTCCAGGATCTTTCAATAAAAAGACATAGAAACATAGAAGATTGGAAGAAGAAAAAGACCATCTAGTCTGCTCTTTTAGTATTTGCCTTCTTATTATCTTAGGATAGATATATGTATATACCAGACAGGTTTCGATTCTGTTAGTGTAGATTTACCAACCACATCTGCTGGAAGTTTATTCCAAATATCTACTACTCTTTCAGTAAAGTAACATTTTCTTGTGTTGTTTTTGACCTTCCCCCAACTAACCTATGCACTATTCGGAAATACCAGCAGGTTAGGTGCTGATAGCTTCTCTTTAACGTACCGTGTGAGGTATAAATGACTAATCCTCCCTTCTTAATGAGATTATACAGAGATAATACACTATTCCCCCCTCTCCTCCTGAATGGGATATAATACACTACCCCCCCCCCCCCCCCCCCAATGCAATATAATACAGTAAAGAGTACACTTAATGAAATATAATATACTATAATATTCTCCCACCCACCTTAAACTCCTAATTTTTTTTGGACCAGAGAAAAGACCAAATATGGCACAGAGGAAGCATGGACTGCTGTTTGACGGGGAGGGAGACACCTAGTGGCCGTATATATGTTGATTTTAACATAGAAAACTTAAAAAATGGATTGAAAAATGCATCCCCCTCCATGTACTGTATATTCCTATATACAGTATCTGTGGGAAGGCTACCTGACACAATCGCTGTGCCTGGCAGCCTCTGTACAGTGAGTGGTGACTGCTAGCAATGCTCACTATACTAGAACTACTTTTTCAAGCCCTATAGAAGAGCTAAAAACAATAATAAATATGCTTACAAAAAACAAACATTTTTTGTTGTTCGTAATGCTTTTCATAAAGGGTTTGTCCTGGGGTGTAAAAATATACTACCATACTGGAGTTCTTTTACATGGCCCAATATGGGGCCCTGCAAGGACACAAACAAGCGCCTAAGAGCGAGATCAGCGCCTGCTTGCTGTGCCTGTACATGGTACAATTAATTGAATGATCCTTGTATTGTTCTTGCGGTCATGGAAACTGACAACAGATATGTATAAATAGATATGTATATAGCCAGGCTGTCAGTTTCCAGATCACAAGCGGTGCATACTTAAATTCTGCTTGTGATCCGGCCTCCTGCTCTACCATCCCTCCCGTCCAGCTCTCCGGCCTAAAGATACAGCAGCAGCCGGAGGATAGGAAATTGGGATACCGAATCACAGCAGCAGCGTGCTAGGTAAGTATGCAATGCTTAAGATCTGGAAAATGACAGCACAGATAGAACAGATATCTATCTATCTATAGATAGATAGATAGATATCTGTGCTGTCAGCTGCATATCCTTTGCTTATACAGGAAGATGTGCGCCCAATAACAATACATTTTTAAGCCCAAAAGATGCAATTAGCTGAGAATAGAACATTTTTCATGCTACATGGCCGATTATTTGCTGAAGAAGTGTTTCTAGCAACGCTCTATGCCGATAATCTTCTCCTTTAATTCCCCGGTGCTTCACTGCTTGAGGCCACAACATAGTGTAGACACCAGATGCTGCATACTGTCCGTGCATGAGCCTGGGGACAGCTATTCGGATGGTGGAGAAAACCTTGTAGAAAGTATGTTTAAGGCTATGTTCCCATGTTCTTTTCGTGTTCTGATGCGGGTGCATCAGCGGGCACATCAGCGCGCGCCCGCATCAGAACTCCTCACAGCACAAAATGAAGCAAGCGGTTGGAGCCCCTCGGTCTATTGTGTGAACAGACAGGTCTTTCTGCGGCCGCAATTCACTGGAATTGCGGCCGCAGAAAACTGACATGTCAGTTCTTTGTGGCGCCGTATGGGATCCCGGCCGTAGTGTATACTATGTGTATACGCTCCGGCTGGGATCCCATAGCAATAAAGGCAGTGTTCCACACCGCACAAAGTACGGCCGTTGTTGCCTTTACGTAGTGTGAACATAGCCTAAGGGTGCGTTCACACCTACCGGATCCGCAGCGGAGATCTGATGCGGATCCAGTCCCATTCATTCCTATAGAGCACATACTTGCAGAGTATGCACGACAGCACTCATTGACCGAGCGGGACCGGAGCTGGGTGCCTGACATGCAGCCGCGTCGACAGAGCAGGTAATGTATGCTCTTGGTGGCGGGCTGCGGGGCTGCAGGCGACAGGGGGTTAAAGCACATACTCTATAGGAATGAATGGGACTGAATCAGCAGCGGAATGTTTCGGGTAAGACCTTCAGGATATATTGGATGGTAGCCAAATTGAAGGGACAACTCCATCGAGATGGATGCAACCAACACGAGACTAAATGAATCTGAGCAGAAGCATCCATCTCGAGTTGTCCCTTCAATTTGGCTACCATCCAATATATCCTGAAGGTCTTACCCACATTTGGCATCCCTGGGTCCCTGTTGAAATTGAGTGGATGGCCGTCATTTAACGCCAAATAACGGCCATTATTTAGAGACAATGGCCGTTGTTTTAAAATAATGGTAATTATTTGTTTTTAAATGACGGCCATCCACTCAGTTTCAACTACGTTTAACATCGTCCGTTGCATAGTGGAGCGCCGTTGCATAAGGGGGCAATGTTTATATAACTGCACCGGGAATGAAAATGTTTCAGACAGACAGTACAGGAATGGCAGCTTTATAAAAACTCGTAGTGTTAAATCCGCTGCGATTCTGTTATGTGTGAACCCACCCTGAAAAAAAAAAAAAAAAAAATTAAAATGCTTTTTCTTTTTTTTTTTTAACGTACACAAAAATTTGATTGACCACATTTTTGTGTACGTTACATAAAAAGGATGTGTTTTGGTCCGTTTCCTTTTATAATGTAAGTCAATGAAAAAACGGATCAAAACGGACGCACACAACTGCATCTGTGGGCAAAAATGGATGAAAAAAAAATGTAGTGTGAACGCAGCCTAACATGGCCCAGATTTATCAACATGTGCAAAATATACACTGGTGTAAAATGCTCACAGCAGCCAATCACAGCTCAGCTTTCATTTTACCACAGCTGAAAAGTGAGCTGTGATTGTTTGCTATAAGTGGCGGAACTACCGCCGTAGCAGCCGTAGCCGCTACTACGGGGCCCGTCCTATCAGGGGGCCTGGTGCCCGATCCTGTAATGGACCGAGCCCCCTGAGAAGACAATCGCAGCACCCGCCCGCCCCCGTCCCCTCCTTCCCCTGTCCTGCGACTCCCGCCCCCGACCTCAGCGTCCCCTGCGGCTCCCACCCTGTCCTGTGTGCCCCTGCGGCCCCTGTCCCCATTCTGTGTCCCCCTGCGGCCTTTGTCTCCCTCCCGTATCCCCCTGCGGCTCCCGACCCCTTCCTGTGTGCCCCTGCAGTCCCCCATCCCTATCAGCCCCCGTCCCCCAGTTTCCGGGGGCCAATCCCCCCACCCCCTCAGTGTGCCAGGGCCACCCTCCCCAATATCCCAGAGGCCCCTGTGCAGCCCCCCCGCAGGTCCCTGTCCCCTACCATCACCATCAGTGACCCCACAGACAAGAGAAAAGAGGAAGGCGGCACAGAAGCCACACAGAACCGAGGACAGAGCAGGAACCAGGACAGATGAGATTACCCCCAGAGAACTACAACCCCCACTATGTCCTGCTAACAGTTCATGATGGGAGATGTAGTTTTACAGCCTGTGGACATTCAAGTTGCAGAACTACAACCCTCATCATTTCCTATTGACAGTTCATAGTGGGGATTGAAGTTCTGCAAGGGATTAGAGGTTGACATAGTATAGGAGGGGGGAGGCAGTGGCACAGTAGAACTACTTCTCCCAGCATGCTGTGTGGTAATATGCAGGACTACATCCCCCAGCTTGGTGTATAGGGTGGGCTGTAGAACTACATCTCCCATCATGGTGTGTGGTAACATACAGGACTACATCTCTCAGCATGGTGTGTGGTAACATACAGGACTACATCTCCCATCATAGTGTGTGGTAATATACAGGACTACATCTCCCAGCATGCTGTGTGGTAACATACAGGACTACATCTCCCAGCATAGTGTGTGGTAATATACAGGACTACATCTCCCAGCATGCTGTGTGTGGTAACATACAGAACTACATCTCCCATCATAGTGTGTGGTAACATACAGGACTACATCTCCCATCATAGTGTGTGGTAACATACAGGACTACATCTCCCAGCATGCTGTGTGGTAACATACAGGACTACATCTCCCAGCATAGTGTGTGGTAATATACAGGACTACATCTCCCAGCATGCTGTGTGGTAATATACAGGACTACATCTCCCAGCATAGTGTGTGGTAATATACAGGACTACATCTCCCAGCATGCTGTGTGTGGTAACATACAGGACTACATCTCCCAGCATAGTGTGTGGTAACATACAGGACTACATCTCCCAGCATGGTGTGTGGTAAAATACAGGACTACATCTCCCAGCATGGTGTGTGGTAATATACAGGACTACATCTCCCAGCATGGTGTGTGGTAACATACAGAACTACATCTCCCATCATAGTGTGTGGTAACATACAGAACTACATCTCCCAGCATAGTGTGGGGAAATATACAGGACTACATCTCCCAGCATAGTGTGTGGTAACATACAGGACTACATCTCCCAGCATGCTGTGTGGTAACATACAGGACTACATCTCCCCGCATAGTGTGGGGTAATATACAGGACTACATCTCCCAGCATGGTGTGTGGTAACATACAGGACTACATCTCCCATCATGGTGTGTGTGGTAATATACAGGACTACATCTCCCATCATGGTGTGTGGTAACATACAGGACTACATCTCCCAGCATGGTGTGTGGTAACATACAGGACTACATCTCCCAGCATAATGTGTGGTAACATACAGGACTACATCTCCCAGCATGCTGTGTGGTAACATACAGGACTACATCTCCCAGCATAGTGTGTGGTAATATACAGGACTACATCTCCCAGCATAGTGTGTGGTAATATACAGGACTACATCTCCCATCATGGTGTGTGGTAACATACAGGACTACATCTCCCAGCATAGTGTGTGGTAACATACAGAACTACATCTTCCAGCATGCTGTGTGGTAACATACAGGACTACATCTCCCAGCATAGTGTGTGGTAATATACAGGACTACATCTCCCAGCATAGTGTGTGGTAATATACAGGACTACATCTCCCAGCATGCTGTGTGGTAATATACAGGACTACATCTCCCAGCATGGTGTGTGGTAACATACAGGACTACATCTCCCATCATGGTGTGTGGTAACATACAGGACTACATCTCCCATCATAGTGTGTGGTAACATACAGGACTACATCTCCCAGCATGGTGTGTGGTAACATACAGGACTACATCTCCCAGCATAATGTGTGGTAACATACAGGACTACATCTCCCAGCATAGTGTGTGGTAATATACAGGACTACATCTCCCATCATGGTGTGTGGTAACATACAGGACTACATCTCCCAGCATGGTGTGTGGTAACATACAGGACTACATCTCCCAGCATGCTGTGTGGTAACATACAGGACTACATCTCCCAGCATGGTGTGTGTGGTAACATACAGGACTACATCTCCCAGCATGCTGTGTGGTAATATGCAGGACTATTTCACATAATAGGAGTTGTAGTTTTGCAACAGATAAGACGATGACAGGGTACACGAGGGGGAGATGGTGGCACAGTAGACTAGCGGCTATGTGGGGGCATGTGTACATGTAGGGCTCGCAACACATTGCCAGAGACAGCGTTCCTTCCAGGAGTATGCTGAGGAGGGGGGCCCCATACAGTCTTTTGCTATGGGGCCCCATGAATCCTAGTTATGCCCCTGGTTGCTATGGGCAGTTTATCCAAACACTAATATCTAGCTGAATAAGAGAAGAGATTTAAAACATAAATAAAAAAAAAAGGGGGGGGGGTATTGTTTAAAAAAAAAAAACGCAGTGTGACCTTGGGCTAGAATCACACCTGCGGTTCCTGAGGCAGCTTTAGATTTTTGAAGCAAGTTCTGAACCAAATACTGAAGAAGGGAAAGTAAAAGTTAAGACTGATATCTAAAGATGTAAGAGAAGCCGCCGCTGAGACGCCCAGTGTGATCGCAGCCTATATACACAGCAGTAGGATCAGCCACCTGAGCCCCAGCAGCAGCCGAGACTCGAACTGTGGTTACGGTGAAGCACTTTCGCGCTTGCTTTAAAAAAAAAATAAAAATAATAATAATAACAGATGCGTATTTACACTAGAGAAAGCCGCAGCAGATAATATATATTCTACACAAATGTATTTTTTTTTTAATAAAAGGGAAGGGAAAGCTGTGAGGAGAATGTCGAATCTGCGGGCAGTCAGAAGCGGAAGTGCTCGGCTCGCCATCTTGTGTGGGGCGCTGCAGTGACGGAGGCCTGAATCCCCTCTGTAGGCCGCGAGCCCGGACGGTCTGGTCATGTTCTCCGGTACCGTACGGAAGAAGAGCAGCGGGAAGAGCCCGGCGGCGGTGGCGGAGCTCCTGGTGTTCGGCTATGCCTGCAAGGTGTTCCGGGACGATGAGAAGGCCATGTACCACGAGCAGGGGAGGCACCTCATCCCGTGGATGGGAGATCCGCACCTCCTCATCGATAGGTCGGTTGGACGCTTATGACCATTGTCTAATGTAACCTAATCTGAATGGGGATTGTGTTTTCAGTGGCCGCTGTGACTCCTCCGCTGCTAGACTGGCCTGCAGAACCGCATGCTGTGTGAATGGCGCCCTGCGTCTCTGGCTGTCATACCGGAGTGTGCGGGTGCAGCCAGTCTGTATGTCCCCATGTTGTAGGCTGCCATAGTGATATGCCCGGGGCATGGAAATAGATAGGGAGTCAGACAAGACAGCCATTCCCTTATACCATAGGGGAACCCATAGATACACAGGGGCGGAGGACCCCATAGCTTATCAATATACCATAGATACACAGGGGCGGAGGACCCCATAGCCTATCAATATGTCATAGATATACAGGGCGGAGGACCCCATAGCTTATCAATATGTCATAGATATACAGGGGCGGAGGACCCCATAGCCTATCAATATACCATAGATATATACAGGGGCGGAGGACCCCATAGCCTATCAATATACCATAGATATACAGGGCGGAGGACCCCATAACTTATCAATATACCATAGATACACAGGGGCGGAGGATCCCATAGCTTATCAATATACCATAGATATATACAGGGGCGGAGGACCCATAGCTTATCAATATACCATAGATACACAGGGGCGGAGGATCCCATAGCCTATCAATATACCATAGATACACAGGGGCGGAGGACCCCATAGCTTATCAATATGTCATTGATATATACAGGGGCGGAGGATCCCATAGCCTATCAATATACTATAGATACACAGGGGCGGAGGACCCCATAGCCTATCAATATACAATAGATATACAGGGGCGGAGAACCCCATAGCTTATTAATATACCATAGATACACAGGGGCTGAGGACCCCATAGCTTATCAATATACCATAGATATACAGGGGCTGAGGACCCCATAGCTTATCAATATACCATAGATATATACAGGGGCTGAGGACCC
The DNA here is from genome assembly GCF_027789765.1 of Dendropsophus ebraccatus. Lineage (NCBI taxonomy): Eukaryota > Metazoa > Chordata > Amphibia > Anura > Hylidae > Dendropsophus > Dendropsophus ebraccatus. The sequence continues at coordinate 71,982 of NW_027210254.1, read as the reverse complement.
CATAGCTTATCAATATACCATAGATATATACAGGGGCGGAGGACCCCATAGCTTATCAATATACCATAGATATATACAGGGGCGGAGGACCCCATAGCCTATCAATATACCATAGATATATACAGGGCTGAGGACCCCATAGCTTATCAATATACCATAGATACACAGGGGCGGAGGACCCCATAGCTTATCAATATACCATAAATATATACAGGGGCGGAGGACCCCATAGCCTATCAATATGTCATAGATATACAGGGGCGGAGGACCCCATAGCCTATCAATATACCATAAATATATACAGGGGCGGAGGACCCCATAGCCTATCAATATGTCATAGATATACAGGGGCGGAGGACCCCATAGCCTATCAATATACCATAGATATAAGTTGTAGAGAGAGTTGGTCAGCGCCCAGGAAGGATGGAAGAAACTTCTTATAATGTAGATAACCGAGCACGAAGGTATATCCCCTGGATACCGAGGTATATACAGTGAAAAAGAACAAACCAGATTCCTTCAGCTCACGTTAAAAGTTGTATCTTTTTATTTCTCAATTCATTAAAACAGTAGCCGACGCGTTTCGGACCTAACCTGGTCCTTAGTCATGGCATCTAAACATTAATGTTACAAGACAAACATGGTATTAGTGTATATACATACGAGGTAGAGCTGGGCGATATGGCCAAAAAATAAAATCTCGATTTTTTAAAAATTTTGGACGATTCTCGATTTAAATCTCGATTTTTTTTTTTCCTTTTTGCTAAATAAACAGAATAGTTTTGTCCTTGCAGCATCAGATACTATTTTAATGACATTTGAGACAACTGTATTGCTTCTCACTGTAACAGTGCTCCCCTGTAGTAGACAAGCCCCCTGTGTGCCATTCTGGGCCCCCATATAGTATAGGAGATCTTCTTTGTGTGTTTAGTAGTGGAGGTATAGTGGATAAGGGGTGTAGTAGTAGTAGTACAGGTAAAGATGAGGGGTGTAGTAGTACAGGTACAGATGAGGGGTGTAGTAGTACAGGTACAGATGAGGGGTGTAGTAGTAGTACAGGTACAGATGAGGGGTGTAGTAGTAGTACAGGTACAGATGAGGGGTGTAGTAGTACAGGTACAGATGAGGGGTGTAGTAGTACAGGTACAGATGAGGGGTGTAGTAGTACAGGTACAGATGAGGGGTGTAGTAGTAGTACAGGTAAAGATGAGGGGTGCAGTAGTAGTACACGTATAGATGAGGGGTGCAGTAGTAGTACACGTATAGATGAGGGGTGCAGTAGTAGTACAGGTACAGATGAGGGGTGTAGTAGTAGTACAGGTATAGATGAGGAGTGTAGTAGTAGTAGTAGTAGTACAGGTACAGATGAGGGGTGTAGTAGTACAGGTACAGATGAGGGGTGTAGTAGTAGTACAGGTAAAGATGAGGGGTGTAGTACTAGTACACGTATAGATGAGGGGTGTAGTAGTAGTACAGGTATAGATGAGGAGTGTAGTAGTAGTAGTACAGGTACAGATGAGGGGTGTAGTAGTACAGGTATAGATGAGGGGTGTAGTAGTACAGGTATAGATGAGGGGTGTAGTAGTAGTACAGGTATAGATGAGGGGTGTGGTAGTACAGGTATAGATGAGGGGTGTAGTAGTAGTAGTACAGGTACAGATGAGGGGTGTAGTAGTAGTACAGGTATAGATGGGGTGTAGTAGTAGTACAGGTATAGATGAGGGGTGTAGTAGTACAGGTATAGATGAGGGGTGTAGTAGTAGTACAGGTATACATGAGGGGTGTAGTAGTAGTACAGGTATAGATGAGGGGTGTGGTAGTAGTACAGGTATAGATGAGGGGTGTGGTAGTAGTACAGGTATAGATGGGGTGTAGTAGTAGTAGTAGTACAGGTATACATGAGGGGTGTAGTAGTAGTACAGGTATAGATGAGGGGTGTGGTAGTAGTACAGGTATAGATGAGGGGTGTGGTAGTAGTACAGGTATAGATGGGGTGTAGTAGTAGTAGTAGTACAGGTATAGATGAGGGGTGTAGTAGTAGTACAGGTATAGATGAGGGGTGTAGTAGTAGTACAGGTACAGATGAGGGGTGTAGTAGTACAGGTATAGATGGGCAGCTAGGGGGGGATGGAGGGGGGACTGGGGGTGACGGAGGGCGACTGGGGGTGATGGAGGGCGACTGGGGGTGATGGAGGGCGACTGGGGGTGATGGAGGGCGACTGGGGGTGATGGAGGGCGACTGGGGGTGATGGAGGGCGACTGGGGGTGATGGAGGGCGACTGGGGGAGATGGAGGGGGGCTGGGGCAGCTGGGAATGATTGGGAAAGGAGTACACATAGCCCTCCTCCCCTCACCCCGGCCACACATGCAGGTCCCGGTCTCTGCAGGAGGCTGCAGGGACTGTAGTGGTGATAGCGTCGCTGCCATTACTGGAGCTGTACAGCAGGATCAGGGGTGAAGATCCTGCTGTACAGCTCCAGTAATGGCAGCGACGCTATCACCACTACAGTCCCTGCAGAGACCGGGACCTGCATGTGTGGCCGGGGTGAGGGGAGGAGGGCTATGTGTACAGCTGGGGAAGGTCGGTCGCGGCTCTGGGGGACTGCCGACCGACCTGCACCTCGCCGCACTTCCCGCCCGCCCGGCACCTCCACGCAGCGCCGCCCCCTCACTTCCCGCCGGCCGTAACCTGCACCTCATGGCCGGCCGGCACCTCCACGCAGTGCTGCCCGCCCTCCATCTCCTGCCCGACACCTGCACCTCCCGTCCGCCCGCCCGACTGACTCTCCGCGCTTCTCTGCCCTTCTCTGCCCGCAATGATTTTTTGTGAAAATCGAATTTACGATTTTCACAAAAAATCAAATCGATTCTAACCTTCTGGCCGAATTAATCGAATTAATTCGATTAATCGCCCAGCCCTAATACGAGGTGATTAAAAAGCTATACGTAACAAGAGATTAGTAGCACAAACATTAATAGCAAAGACATGCTGCTATATATGTGGGCCACATGCTTAAACTATAATGTATATATGAAATATAAGGCTAATATATATGTGAAACAATCACGTTTTACCACATTTGTTAGTTATAGCATGGGCTTCATGGCTATGCGTATACAAAACAAAACAAGAAACCGCTAGATGTGAAACAATGTGTGACCCAGAGTTTGATGACAGGGAAAGGTAAAATTTAGTAGACACATACTGGTATGCTGGTATGTATATAAATCGCATGTCTGAGTCATAATGTATCCTGCCTGTGTATTAATTTATATAAGGAATAATCACATCTCAGCAGAATTGCCACGTTTAATATAAACCCAATGGCTGTATATGCAAAGCTGTGTATATGCAAAGTATATGTATAAGCTGTATATGCAAAGCTGTGTGTGTGCAAGGATGAATGTGTATATGCAGCATAAGGAGGGGTTAGTACATGCTATAAGTCAGAAACCCCCATGTGCCTCTCTCCAATGAATTACCTTTTAGTTTGAGGAATCACAGGGAGAGGAAAATATTTACTCCCATAGTGGTAGTCTCTGTAATGAACAAATAAAATGCATTATATACATATAGTGGATGTAAGTTTATACACAGTGTCAGCATGATTGACAGGGAGTAAGTATCCCAGTAATATGGAGTAAAGTGTAGATGGTGCCACTTACCCGTAGGAGCCGGACAACAGGGGAAGCATGAATAACGCTGCAAAGCGCTGCAGCGTATGGGGCAGACAGGTGTGGATCCCATTTAATACCCGGCAGGGCCGGAAGTGACGACAAGCGTCACTTCCGGTTGGTGGAACGCATAATGCGTGTCACCAGCGGACAATAGGGGAAGGGAATCAATGACGATACGTCATATCCGGTGGGTGAACCGCACCATGCGTGTCACCCGGAAAACAGAGTTTAGGATGAATGAAGCCTGCACTGGGTTCATGCAATGCGATGCGTTCCAGCTTGGAACGCATCGCCAGCAGGCATAAAAATAGAAGTGCAGGCAGACTGCCAGTGCAGAGTTAAATGAGAGGGACCGGAGTCCATAGATAAATGTATCAATAGAAATAATAAATTTTAAATTTGGTATTGAATGTGTGTGAGATTGGGTTGGTAACAGAGGGAGAAAAAATCAAAAAGACAAAAACAAAAAAGAAACAAACAAAAAACAACAACAAACAAAAAACAAACTGCAAACAACAAAACAAACAACAAACAACAGCACCAAACCCAAGAACACAAGAGCAAAAAACAAAAAACAACAAACAAAAAAACAAAAAACACAACAAACACAACAAACACAACAAAAGGGGGGAGGGCGGAAAAGAGAGCAAATACGGACATCAGTGGGGTGGACATGTCACATCTCAAATAATAAGAGGTATATTGAGGCACTCTGCGGTGCTGAATAAGGAAAGTGGATGGGAAATTAATATAAAAACATCAGGTCACTTCTGATGTTAAGGCCCAGAGGTGATCTTGTGCCCAATTTAAAGATCCATTCTGCCTCTTTTTTTAGGACCCTTCTTCTCCAATCACCTCCTCTTTTGGGCTCAAAAACTTTGTCGATGGCAAAACTGAAAGGATTTAAGCTACCGTTGTGTGCGGTGCAGAAATGCCTGGCAGCTCCGGAGAGTTGTAGACCCGCACTCTTAATGCTGTGCACATGTTCTGCAATTCTGACTTTAAGCTTTCTGATGGAACAACCTACATACTGTAGGTTGCACTCTGTGCACTGAATGATATAGATAATATGGTCCGATTCACAATTTAAATTATGATTAATATCAAAAGATTTGGTCATGTCACTGGAGTGGAAAGTTTTGTGTTTTCCCGTATACCTGCACATACCACACCGTGGTTTACCACATGGGGTAAAACCTGCTTGTTTATTGGGTCTAAGGTTTTTGGTGGGTTTAGTGCTGGTGAATAAACTGGGGGAGAGTAAACTGCCAAGTGAAGGTCCCCTCCGTGAAACAAAGTGGCAACCATCATCTAAAACCCTTGCTAGGCCCTCATCTTGTCGTAAAATGCCCAAATGTTTCTGAACAATATTTCTCTCTTCGCCCGATGACGGCACCCCTGGAGAGGTCCACCCCCTGCTCCCATAGGACAGGAAACAGGATACAGGAAATCCCTGGATCTTTTAAAAGAGTAAACTCCCCTCCTCTCGTCAGTTTCTGTTTCCTGTCCCTACGGGAGCAGGAGCTGGAAGGGGTCTCTCTCCTTCCCAACCCTGGAAAAAGAGAGGTGACTGGGGTGGCCGTGGTATACCTTACCGGCGTCCCGGCGGCATCAGACTCCGCTGGTGGAGCAGCCTCCTAGTCTGGCTCCCCCCCCGACACCTCCGGAAGACGGGTCCCCGGGGCTCCCCTGACTCTCCTCGGTGCGGCTGGTGCTCCGGTCTGCAGCGCTGCGCTCGCGCGCGCTGTGGCATGGGTAACCGGAAGCACTGGGGAGGGGGTTGCTCTGCCGGCCGTGTTCGGCAACTTCCGGGGCTTAGGCCTGCTCGGGGAGAGCGCCGGGAGGGTGACGCCGTATCAGCGCGCGGCATAGGGGGCGGGACCAGCCGGTCACAAGGGATTCGGCGCCAAATTTAAAAAGGGTGCCGAAGAAGACGCCGGGGCAGTACATCCAGTACTACAGCTGCTCCTTTCAAGTGAGTAGCTGCCCGGTGCTGTTATACCGCTTCACTGTAGCTAGCTGCAGTCGGATATCTAACCTCCTAAAAACTTCTATTATCGTTATGGAGGCGGAAAGCGCTGAAACTATTGAAACCACTACACCTTCAACACAGGCTTTATCGGAAGGGTCATCCGGTAAAAGCAGAGCTAAAAGCAAGGAATGCCCAACTTGTAGAAAACGTCTTAGTAGCTCATACAATAAACTTCTCTGTGGTAGTTGTATGAATAGAGTATTGGAAGATCAGGGACCTTCATTTGTACGTAACATGAGAAGCATCATTAAGAAGGAAATTAGGGTACGTAAGAAAGAAAGGGGGAAGTAATATCATATATATATATATATGTATATAGAACATCCTCAGAAAGTTCTTTCTTTGTTTTTTAGGCTGCCATGCCTTCTCAGTCGCAGCCTCCACTTCAGGTGCCTTCTCCTACCCTTCCAACAAACCCTATACCAGCTCCGAATCTGCCTCCGCCTATGGCTGCTCCAGTGGTTATTCCAACAGTTGATCTTGAAGAAGCTGGGCATAGTATGTCTGTATCCGAACCTCCATCCTCCATAGGAGATGAGGAGGAACAGAGTCTAGGCACAGAGGCAGAGGACCTGGGGTCATCAGGAGTAGAAGGATTAGAGGTTGCGACTGACCCGTCTCCAACTGTAGATATCCTTATTAAAGCAGTAAGAGAGACGATGGGCATAGAGGATACTCCTGAATCCCAGACTATACAGGACCGAATGTTTGGAGCTTTAGCGCCTAAAAAACGCTTGGTGTTCCCTATCCATCAGAATATCAAGACCTTAATCAAACATGAATGGTCTAACCCGGATAGAAAATTCTTTATCCCTGCTGCCGTGAGTGTTTTTTTCATATATGTATATATAGGGATATAGGTATACACCTATTTCTGTCCTGAATATAGTAGGAACTCATGATTATTAGACAACCCCCCCTTTTTTTTTCTGTTGTTTGATTTACAGTTCAAAAGGAAGTACCCGTTTGACCAAGAAGAGTCTAGTACTTGGGGTGTGGCTCCCAAAATAGATCCTCCGGTGGCAAAGATTTTCAAGCAGAATGCTCTTCCGTTTGAGGACTGTGCCTCCTTAAAAGACCCTATGGACAAACGGGCGGAGGTTTATTTAAAAAAGGACTGGGAGGCATCCACAGCTCTATTTAAGCCTTTGGTGGCCGCTACTTCAGTCTCTAGAGCTTTAGAAGTATGGTTATCAGAGCTAAAAGAGATGATTAGCAAGGGTACACCAGCGGAGGAACTCCTTAAACCCTTTGATACCCTTGAGAAAGCTATGTCATTTGTGTCTGAAGCGTCAGCTGACGCACTTAAACTTTCCGCTCGTTCGGCCGCAGTATCGAATTCTGCTCGCAGATCCCTGTGGCTTAAGGAGTGGAAAGGAGACGTCACATCTAGATCCAAGCTATGTGGTGTCCCATGTGAAGGCAACCTGCTTTTTGGTCCAGCTCTGGACAATATCCTTGAGAAGGCCTCAGACAAAAAGAAGGGGTTTCCTTTGATTCCTCAGCAGGCTAATCGCCCCTTCAAGGGAAAAGGTAGGAACACACAAAGGGCTCCTAATACTAATAAGAAAGAGTGGAGACCCACGAAAAAATCTAAAGGGTTCCTATTCAAGAACACAGATAGTTCCAAAAAACCTACACAATGACGCCAGGTCCCTGTGGGAGGTCGCCTTTCATGTTTTTTCTCACAATGGTGTGGTATTTCCAATAGCACGTTTGTTCTAGATATAATAAAACATGGATTGAAGATTTCCTTCTTGTCCTCCCCAGGGGAAAAATTTGTGGTTACAGATTTGTCATCAGATCCTGAGAAACATGTAGCTCTCTCACTAGAAGTACAGTCCTTACTGGATAAGAGAGTCCTGATTCCAGTCCCAGAGGCAGAGTATGGTAGAGGGTTTTACTCCACTTTATTTCTGGTAAGGAAGCCCAATGGTTCTTTCAGAACCATTATCAATCTTAAACCCCTCAACAAGGTATTGACCTATGAGAGGTTTAAGATGGAATCAGTTTCTTCAGCCATCCTAAATCTCACCCAGGATTGTTACATGGCCACCCTAGATTTAAAGGATGCTTACTACCATATTCCCATTCACCCAGACCATCAAAGGTTTTTGAGAGTGGCAGTAAAACTTCAGGATTCTATTGGTCATTTTCAATACCAGGCTTTACCGTTTGGTATCTCACAGGCACCTAGAGTGTTTACCAAAGTAATGTCAGAGGTAATGGCCCACATAAGAGAACAGGACATTATCATTGTCCCATATCTAGACGATTTCTTACTGATAGGTGACTCGTCTAGCTCCCTTCAGGCCCAGATTAAGATAGTGGAGGACATCCTCTCTAACTTAGGTTGGGAGATCAATGCCGAAAAATCTAACAAGATCCCCTCTCAACACTGCCAGTTTCTGGGAATCTGTTTAGACTCCAGATCCAGAAAGTCATTCTTACCAGAAAATAACATTTCTAACATCTGTAAGAGAACTCAGGAATTTTTAGACACTCCTCTGACTACCTTCAGAAAGGCTATGTCACTATTGGGTCTATTCTCTTCTTGCATTCCTGCGGTCCCCTGGGCACAATATCACTCCAGGGTGTTTCAGTCTCAAATTCTTGGTGAATGGGATGGTGCGACAGATTCTCTTGATTCTTCCTTTCTTCTATCTCCACAGACCCTCAGGTCTCTTTCTTGGTGGAAAGAAAGAGATCATCTCACCAGAGGGCTCCCTTGGAATCTGGAGGACGTCATAACCATCACCACGGACGCCAGTCCTCGGGGATGGGGAGCTCATTCGGATTCTCAGGTCTTCCAGGGCCAGTGGACTCCAGAGGAAGCCAGAGACCCTCAGAACGTGAGAGAGTTGAGAGCAATATTCTTCTCCTTATCCCAGGCTCTTCCATTAATAGAGAACAGAAATGTCAGAATCTTAACAGACAACAGTTCAGCAGTGGCATACATCAACCATCAGGGAGGCACGAGATCGCCACAGCTCATGAGGTTAGCCCATTTTCTCTTCAGACTAGTAGAACCACATTGTCTGTCCCTTTCGGCTCTCCATTTGAAGGGGGTGGACAATGTCAAAGCAGACTTTCTCAGCAGACACTCACTAAATCAGGGAGAGTGGGAACTCTCGCAGGAAGTCTTTCTCCAAATCTGCAGTCTGTGGGGAACTCCAGAGATAGACCTCTTTGCCTCACGCACGAACAGAAAGACCCACAGGTTCTTCTCCCTCTGCCCTGCCGACAGACCCATGGCCCTGGATGCTCTAGCGCAACCCTGGAACAAGGGCCTACTTTATGCCTTCCCTCCTATCAGACTGATTCCAAGAGTTATCAGAAAGATCAGACAAGACAGGGCACATGTTATACTAATAGCGCCCTTTTGGCCAAGAAGGGTCTGGTTTTCTTGGCTCAGGAAGATGTCTCTGACGGACCCCTGGATTCTACCGGACAGGCCAGATCTCCTCAGCCAGGGCCCAGTCTTTCATCCACTAGTTCAGAATCTCCACATGACTGCATGGCACTTGAAAGGCAATTGTTGATAGATAGAGGCCTTTCATCGGAAGTCATCACCACTCTACTTGCCAGCAGAAAGAGGGTTACTTCTATCATTTACCTGCGTACTTGGAAAGCATTTTGCAGATTTATAAATAAACTGATTAATGTACTGGCTGCTCCGGACGTTCCTTTAATTCTACAATTCCTTCAGGAGGGTCTAAATAAGAACCTTAGACCCAGCACCATTAAGGTCCAGATCTCTGCCCTCAGTGCCCTCTATGACTGTAAACTGGCAGATCATCCATGGATCAAGAGATTTGTTAAAGCAGCCAGTAGACTATGTCCCACTATTAAATCAAGGATTCCTCCCTGGGACCTTAATTTAGTTCTAAATGGTCTTACCACTAACCCCTTTGAACCCATAACCGAATGTCATATTAAGTTCCTATCATACAAGTTGGCCTTCCTATTAGCTATTACGTCAGCACGGAGGGTTAGTGAGATTAGGGCTTTTTCTATACAGGCCCCTTACATGACCATTAGAGACGATAGAATTGTTCTTTCTCCTGACCCTGCCTTTCTACCGAAAGTTGTTACTGACTTCCACAGGTCACAAGAGGTAGTGTTACCTTCATTTTGCAACACACCAACTAATGAGCGTGAAGCATCTTTCCATTCTCTTGATGTTAGAAGAGCGATCCTACACTATCTACAGGTCACGAAGGAATGGCGCTTGAGTAATAACTTACTGATATCTTTTCAAGGAAAAACTAAGGGTAAGACTGCCTCTACACAGACAATAGCCAGATGGGTCAAGCAGGCAATTGGAGAATGTTATAAAGCCAAGAACATTGATACACCAGTCGGATTCGGTGCTCATTCAACTAGAGCAGTAGCAACCTCATGGGCAGAAAGGGCATCAGTTTCCATTGACCAGATATGCAGAGCAGCTACATGGAGCACCCCACATACATTCTACAGACACTACAGGTTACAACTATCTTCTACTGAAGATTTGACCTTTGGTCGTAGGGTATTACATGCTGTAGTCCCCCCCTAGGCGGGTATATCCCTATTCTATTCTCCAGGGGTGCCGTCATCGGGCGAAGAGAGAAAATATAAATTACTAACCGGTAATTTCTTTTCTTTGAGCCCATGACGGCACCCCGCCTAAATCCCGCCCTTGTATGAGTGGGTGTATGTATATGTATGTATGTATATATATATGTGTATATAGCTGTATATACTAAAAAAAAAAAAAAAAAAAATTTTTACAAAAAACACACACAAAAAAAAAAAAAAACGTAGATATATATATATATTTTTTTTTTGTGTTTGTGTGTCTTGTGAGCTTCGCTCCTAGGTCCTTGCTAAAGACTGACGAGAGGAGGGGAGTTTACTCTTTTAAAAGATCCAGGGATTTCCTGTATCCTGTTTCCTGTCCTATGGGAGCAGGGGGTGGACCTCTCCAGGGGTGCCGTCATGGGCTCAAAGAAAAGAAATTACCGGTTAGTAATTTATATTTTTTGACCTTAGTGAATTCCTTGGTGAAAGGGGTACAGAAATAAACTCCTTTTTGAAATCTGTTATTGCGAGTTCTTTTGCTATCCCTAAGAAGGTCATCTCTGGATTTGTTAGTTGCTATGCCCTTAGCTCTATTAAGAGTAAGTGGCGGATAGCCTCTGTCCCTTAGTCTTTGTTCTGTGTCGTGAAGTTGGCGTTGTGTAGCTTCTGGTGTAGAACATGCTCTGATTGATCTGATGTACTCTCCTACTGGTATAGATTGTATGGTATGTTTTGGGTGTTGGCTGGTGGCATGCAAGACGGTATTGCCTGCCGTTGGTTTCCTATACAGGGCAGTGTCTACCTTGCCAGTTGTGGGGTTGCCCGTGAGTTCGATGTCCAGAAAGGATATCGTTGTATATGAGGTAACGTATGTAAAATGTAGATTAAATTCATTTTGATTGAGCATCGCAACAAAAGGTGGTATGTATATACACTAATACCATGTTTGTCTTGTAACATTAATGTTTAGATGCCATGACTAAGGACCAGGTTAGGTCCGAAACGCGTCGGCTACTGTTTTAATGAATTGAGAAATAAAAAGATACAACTTTTAACGTGAGCTGAAGGAATCTGGTTTGTTCTTTTTCACTGTACCATAGATATATACAGGGGATGAGGACCCCATAGCCTATCAATATGTCATTGATATATACAAGGGCGGAGGACCCCATAGCTTATCAATATGTCATAGATATACAGGGGCGGAGGATCCCATAGCCTATCAATATACCATAGATACACAGGGGCGGAGGACCCCATAGCTTATCAATATGTCATTGATATATACAGGGGCGGAGGACCCCATAGCCTATCAATATACAATAGATATACAGGGGCGGAGAACCCCATAGCTTATCAATATACCATAGATACACAGGGGCGGAGGACCCCATAGCTTATCAATATACCATAGATATATACAGGGGCGGAGGACCCCATAGCCTATCAATATGTCATAGATATATACAGGGGCTGAGGACCCCATAGCTTATCAATATGTCATAGATATACAGGGCGGAGGACCCCATAACTTATCAATATACCATAGATATACAGGACGGAGGACCCCATAGCTTATCGATATACCATAGATATATACAGGGGCTGAGGACCCCATAGCTTATCAATATACCATAGATATACAGGGGCGGAGGACCCCATAGCTTATCGATATACAGGGGATAATGACCCCATAGCTTATCAATATACCATAGATATACAGGGCGGAGGACCCCATAGCTTATCAGTATGTCATAGATATACAGGGGATGAGGACCCCATAGCTTATCAATATACCATAGATATATACAGGGGCTGAGGACCCCATGGCTTATCAATATACAGGGGATAATGACCCTATAACTTATCAATGTACCATAGATATCTATAGGCTGCTGACCCTATAGTTAGAATACGGCTTGTGTACTTTCCAGGCATAGGACATTACATTGCTATCTGTAATGGTGCGTTTACACAGAGAGATTTATATGACAGATTTTTTAAAGCCAAAGCCAGGAATGGATTTGGAAAGAGGATAGATCCCAGTCTTTCCTTTATGACATGTTCCCTGTTTATAGTCTGTTCCTGGCTTTGGCTTCAAAGATCTGTCAGATAAATCTCTGTGTAAACGCACCATAACTGTGTGTGGGAGAGGACCCTGTGCACACTGACAGATCCTTGAGATCTGTTACATAACCTCTACAAATAAGCTATAGGGGGCTCATCCTTTAAAGAGGCTTTCCAGGATAAAACAATTGATAGCCTATCCTCATGGTTACAGGTTCACTTTACACTGTGCTAGATCTTTGCTCCAGAATTCCGGTAGATTTCTGTGTAATGGTGTTGCATCCTAAGCCACACCCCTTTACCAGAAGCCACACCTTTTTGTCAGACATTGTGGAAAAGTGTTTGAACCTCATAGTAAATGTGATGCAGCGTTGGGCACATTATTCCAGACTTCTGGCCTATTTGCAGTTGTAAATCTGGGCTGGTGTGTGACCCAATTTCTCTTCCAGTTCGGCCAGGTGGTCGGCCTTGGCACAGCACACATTATTGTGAATTTCTGGCCTTTCTATTGGTATGAGATCAGTGCATGTACTTATACTGGCTGGCGTTAGTGTACTGGCAGCTATGTGGGTGTCTTTTCCCCTTATTCTGTTGTCTTTAGAGCCCCTTGTAATGGTGTGCGTGTGTCTAAGATGGTGCAGGCCTTTCTACTAGTGAACTGGGTCAACAGCAGAGTCCAGTATAGGAGGAGTCTTGCTGTGAAACGGATACGGAACTTATAGTAAATGTTGGGTGCTACAGATGTACATGTTCCATTAGGTGTCATGCTAAGTATTTCTGAAGTTTTCCCAAAATTGGGCCTGAAGAAGGTATTGCTTGTGTACATTACATTAGTGACCATAGTGTAACCTGACTATTGCAGGGTCGGGCCACCGCCTGATCTAATATTTTGGGGGTGACCAATAGGCTGAATAGGTGCACTGCATATAACCGTGTGACTAGCAACCCCTAGAATCCTTGTGTCTGATATATTGAGGTGCCACTTCCCCTAACTACAGGACACTATGGATGCAGTATTTCATTTTTAACCCAAAAATGTTGAAATCTGCTTGAAAGATCTGTATGATTTCAGATTTTATGTCTGATTTCTCATGTATTGATATCCGCCATCTCCGTAGGAGGCATGTACTGGCATCTGTTAGTGATGGGCTTTGCTAGACCACTCCCAGGGGCTATTACTATAGAATAACTACAAAGACTCCAGAAAAAAACAATTTTCTATATACTTTATTACTATACTGTACTTGTTATGTCAACACCTGGATTATGCTCTGTTCATATTATCTTAGAGCCTTCTGTCGCCAGTATACAGTGAGGGTCAGCGGGGCCCTATGGATACACTCGCCATATACACCTGGAGTTTTTCCAACACATACACGCAAAATAAATGTGAAGCCTGCCTTACCCCCATAAGGTGGTGCTATATGTTATCACTAGAGATGAGCACAACCCCAACATGCTCCAGTCTGATTGTATGGATACTGGAGGCTCTAGTCCAGGGCTTCTCAAACTTTTTCTATTGGAGCCTCACCCAACAGACCAAGGCAATGCCTGGGCCTCACCAGACTGACCAAGAGGGTGCCTGGGCCTCACTATCTGTGGTGAAAGTCCATTTAAAAGCTGAAAACAATGCTAGGGCTATGTTTCACCCACCTCCCAAGCCCTATATACTAATAAAGCAAGTACAAAATAAATTAATAATGTTGTTAAAATGGAGATTTCTGCAAACAGAAAAAGGACTGTGAAGATTATAGTTACTGGCTCCCCAGCTGGGCCTCACCAACAACTAGGGGCCCGCCTCACATTTTGAGAAGCACTGCTCTAGAAGATTGATTCAGACCTAGGGATTCCTTGAAAACATGTTTTCCTACAATCCCCAGGGCGGCATCCAACAAGTTTAGTCACTGGTATCCCAATGCAGAATGATTGGACTTGAGCATCCGGGAGGTGCGCTCATCTCTAGTTATCGCCTGCTGCCCTGAACCGTCTCTGGGATGCAGCAACCTCCCTTCTCATTCTAGATTAGCTGAGAGCGTATCCTGACACAGGACCCTTCGCCTCCTCCCACCTATTTTAGTTAAAGGGGTTCTCTGGCGAAAACCCTTCTCTTTTAAAAGGGTTATCCAGCGCTACAAAAACATGGCCACTTTTCCACCTCTCGTCTCCAGTTCAGGTGCGGTTTGCAATTAAGCTCCATTTACTTTAATGGAACTGAATTTGAAACCCCACCCAATCTGGAGACAAGAGAGGGGGAAAAGTGGCCATGTTTTTGTAGTGCTGGATAACCCCTTTAAATCAACTGGTTTCAGCAAGTTAAATAGATTTTTAATTTACAAATCTCAAGTCTTCCCATACTTACCAGCTGCTGTATGTCCAGCAGGAAGTGGTGTATTCTCCTTAGTTTGACACAGTGCTCTCTGCTACCACCTCTGTGCATTTTTGCTGGTGTACTACTTTAACTGCACCTGATGTCCTGCTGGAAGTGGTGTATTCTCTCCTGGCTGACATAGTGCTCTCTGCTGCCACCTCTGTCCATGTCAGGAACTGTCCAGAACAGCAGCAAATCCCCATAGAAAACTTCTCCTACTCTGGACAGTTCCTGACATGGACAGAAGTGGCAGCAGAGAGCACTGTGTCAGACTGGAAAGAATGCACCACTTCCTGCAGGACATAAGGTGCAGTTAAAGTGGTACTCCAGCAAAAATCAGCTGATGTCAGAAAGTTAGGTTTGTAATTTACTTCTATTTAAAGGGGTTGTCCGGCAAAAATCTTTTTCTTTCAAATCAACTGAGGTCAGAAAGTTTATATAGATTTGTAATTTACTGTTATTTAAAAATCTCATGTCTGTGTGATTCCCTACTACTTTGGATTGGGCAGTATATTTCTTCCCATGGTGGATTAGCAGGGCAGTCTGAACAGTGGTTAAGTAGGAAAGGACTATGTGCAGCAGTCTGATGCTTAGAAATAGGCAGCCTCACTTGGCATGGGGGAATTTCCTGAGTTTTTGGATCTGCTGTAGGTTTTCTTTATCCTTTTCAATGTGGGACTCCTTACTATACTGAGCTCAGTGTTACACTTATAGACTGCTTTTACTTTCAGTACTTTGAAGGAGGAAGTTTTCCATCAATGGACTCTCCCATAGTGTCCCGGGAGCGACACCTGTTTCTGTCTTTACTTGGGTGGAGGGGTCACAATGACGAAATCTTTTTTCCTATGAAAATCTCTTTACACTTGAGAGATGCTTATTTCTTACAAAAATAGTTTTTTTTTAGAACTTTGTTTTTCATTTGGAAAAAGATTTGGGTGCTTAGTTAAAGGAGACCTGTATACTGCATATATACCTGAAGTGTGCTGCCTTTGTGTTCACTTTCCTCTTCAGGCAGATGTTTCCTGGCTTGGCAAGTCTAATATATATATATATATATATATATATATATATATATATATATATATATATATATGTATGTGTGTGAATCTCCAAAAGCCGAGACACATGGAGTCCTAGATCAAGAGACTGCAGAAATCCTAAGAGCTGCTTCAGCGTCTCTGCGGAGTCGGCACTTGGCGTGCATCTTACTTTTATGGCGCCTCTTCAGGTTAACAGATGTCTGTGGCAGGCGGAGTATATAGGGAATACTTACTAGATGTGAGGATAGGGAAGAAGCTCTAAGGATTTCTCAAGTGCATCTCTGCCGCTTAATACACAGAGGTTAGCACTGACTGGAGTGTGTACGGAATAGTTATACGGGCTCACCTGCTTAGGTTACATCTACTGGAGCGAAAAGGTTAACATAAACGCTAAGTGCACTTTAAATGTGTTATTTACATGGTATAAGCACTATTAAGTGGTAAAGCCTACTTAATAGTTGTATGGCATGTTTTAGTGACCCCACTAAAGCAAGCCTCCAATTGAGCTAATCACTTTGTAAGTTAAGGAGGCTTTTTCTGAGCTTTTCTTGATCATTTTTATTGCGATCTGTGTCTATTATTGCTCCTGTAATACAGTGAAGCTCTTAGACTTACTTTTTGGTGTATATCTATTTTTTTAAGCCTCCTTAAACTACATCTGTATGTTCTGTTGCCATGTATGTGTGTGTCTCTCTACTACATAACAAGAACTTATTTCCTCAGCCATTTGGCTAAGGGTCGAGCCTAGCCATGATTTTACCACCAAGAGATCCACGCTTCTGCGGCGAAGATTTCTGCTGAGAGATGCGGACTAGCAGAAAGAAGCGAGAAAATGTCCAGCCTTTGGTTCTTACGGATAGGTATTTATGTGTTCGGGTTCGTGTGAATGTAAACTAGAAGTTTCCAGATTACCCCCCCAGAAAAATTTAAGTAAGAAGTATATATTATATTACAAAAAAACATACGGTAAGAGTTATTCATAGATTGCCAGCTGGCATTTTGGTATTCTGATCTGATTTATAAAGAAGCCAGACTTCTACAAGTAAGACGTGTTAAGTTTTACATTGAAAGAGCAATCTACACAATGTACAGCTGAATGTCCAGACTAAAGAGTTAAGCTGGAGAAACGTATCTCCAGAATAGTTGTGAGACCCCCCCCTGTAGGGTGGACTTAATGACAGGGCAGATTAGACAGGTAAGTTCTTCTACTGAAGTATTAAAGTCTCAGGTACATCGTGGTGACCATCTCCTTCACGTTGCAGGTACGATGGACGCGGTCACCTGCATGACCTTTCTGAATATGACGCGGAGCACAACTCATGGAACAGAAACTATAATTTATCGGAGGAAGAAGCTCGAATAGAGGCTTTATGTGATGAAGAGAGGTATTTAGCGTTGCATACGGACTTGCTTGAAGTGGAAGCGAGACAAGGTACATCCTCATTCACTAACCCACCCTGTAAATAACGCCAACCCTTTCTTTTGAGTTACATTAAACCGTGTATAAATTTGACTGGAATCTTGATGATTTTTATACTCACTCTTTCTGATATTATCTATTTGACAGTACCCATTGGAATGGAAAACAGCTCTCTGAATGTGGACCGCAGGATAGTTTTATTTGTAGAGACTGCCTTTTCCCTGTGCACTGGAATATTCTCACTTTTACTTAATTATTATAGAAACAAAAAGCAACAAGTCGCAGACAAATCTTCAGAAACCTGAACTTTGTCATGCATGTGTGCTACCACATACTCTTTGTCAGAGAAAGTAGTTTGCCTTTTTTTTTTCTTTTTCCCTCTTTCATTAATGTGAATATATTCATAAATGACAATTGACATAACTTGGCGGGATAATGGCTTTCACACAGGGGCGGCTGAAGCATGGCTTTTTATTGTATTATTTCATGTCTATTAATATATTATTGGTATTTTCCTTCAAGAGGAAGAATATAAGCGGCTGAGTGAAGCCCTGGCAGAAGATGGGATGTACAACTCTGTGGGTTTCCAATACAAAAGTGATTATTATGATCCCTCACAACCCACAGAGGAAGAGGAGCCACAAAAAGACAAAGACGACAAAGGTATTTATAAGTGTAGCCATACAGTAATATCTGCTGAATCCATTAAAGGGGTATTCCCATTTCTAATCGTTATCCTCTATCAATAGAACATTTTAATTTTTGAGGGGGGGGTCCAACCTCTGAAACCACCCAAACAGCATGTTATCACCATATTGTATTGAGATAACCGTTTAGGATAGGAATAACCCCTTAAATATACCCAAGCTCGTTTATTAACTTGGTTAAATTGGTACTCTGGTTTTTGTTTGTGCCTTTTTTTTCTAAATCAACTGGTTTCAGAAAGTCATGAGATTTGTAAACAGCAGTAAATTACAAATCTACAAGTCTTCCAGTACTTGTCAGATGCTGTGTGTCCTGCAAGAAGTGGTGTATTCTTTCCAGTCTGACACAGTGGATAGTTCCTGTCACGGACAGAGGTGGCAGCAGAGAGCATTGTGTCAGACAGGAAAGAATGCACCACTTCCTGTAGGACATACAGCGGTTGATAAGTATTGTAAGACTGGAGATTTTTACGTAGAAGTAAATTACAAATGTGTGTAACTTTCTGATACCAGTTGATTTGAATTTTTTTCCCGCCAGAGTTCCCCTTTAAATGGAGGATTTTTGGTTATTGTTGGACACATGGTCTGTCACCTGTGGGTCCCCTTACTGATCACTAGTACAGTGAGCCAAAGTCTCCCATTGTTCCTCATAGACACATGCCCTGTGTGAAGAAATTTTATGAAGCCGCAGTTGTGTATACCTGCTGCTGCTTCATTGGTTGTACACAATGGCTGAGCACTTGTTGTGGGCCTCTGTTGCAGACTTTTCCTTTTTTTTTTTTTTTTTTTTTTTTTATGAAAGGTTTATAGCCTGAAGACTTAACTGTAAAATTGAAGCTGAATAAAAGTTTGATATTTTAGTGTGTTATAAAGGAGGATGTATGTGTGTAGGAATAATATAATGCTCTGTAAATGAAATCTATCTGGCATTGAAGGTATCTTGGTGTCCCCCAGATTTGGAGCCTAGTTTTGGCACAGGATATCTTGAAAGCTGGCTAGGTACACGAGGAATGTTACGGCTGATATTAGAGTATTCCCATCTAATGAAGTAATAAAATATTCCTAGGATATGCTGTCATTTTATGATTGGTATGGGTCCTTCACCAATGGCCACAGTCACTGACGTTCAGTACGCGGCCAGATACAGTTCTGGTAATGCCGCTGTTTGGGAGCTGCAGTGGTTAGCCCACAACCGATCATATCCATATCATATACACTTTTATTATTTATATTTTAGCTCCACTTCTCATGTGAGAATTCGCATGAGTCAGGTTCAGTATCTGTTTCCTGTTTCTTCCACTGAGCATGAGCACAGGTGGAGTCATCAGGTGGGTGGGGCAGGGGTCCTTCCCATTGGCTGGCTGAAATTCCACATTGATTTTAGCCCTGCCCCCTGTGGGCGGAGCTAATATTAGACCTCAGTAGAAGCTGTAGCGGAAAGAAGCAGCATTACATGGGAGAGAGCAGGGGCTGATGGCTACCTTGTGGGTGGCACAGTGGTTAGCCATGTTATCTTGTAGTGTTAGACTCTGACAAGGAAGCTATCTCACACCCCCCCCCCCCCTCCCCCCTCCGTGTCATGCTGCTCTTTCTTCTACAGCTTCAATAGGCTTTGAGTTCCGCCTACAGGGTTGTGGCTAAAATCAATGTGGATTTCCAGCCAGCCATTGGGAAGGACACCTGCCTCACCCACCGGATGACTCCACTTGTGATAATGTTCAGTGAAAGGAACAGGACACAGTTACTGAACGCAATATTACAGGAAGCAAAGAAATTACAGGCAGACTGGTCATGTGACTGAGCCTGAGAACCTAAGAAGAGCTGAGGGAAGTATAATAAAAGTGTAGAACATACAACACCCAAAGAAGTCACTGCAATGCTAGTTTATTGAAAAGCCCCAGACAGCCCCTTTAAAAGGTGTCCATTTTTGAACACCATTTCACAAATTAAAGGAGAAGTCCTAGAAAAGCTATTTTTTTTTTTAAACAAGTGCTGGGGAGGGGGAAGGTAAATAACATGCTCTTACCTCACCAGCTCCAGCACTGGTAGCCGCATAACGCGTCTCCGGACGTATCCTGGTCAGAACCGGACCTGAGTTGTGGCGTGTGCGGTCTGCTCAGCAAGTCAGCAGCCAGAGTGGGACCCTGCTATGGCAGCTGACAGGCTGAGCGGAACTCACATGTCACAACCCGGGTCCCCGCTCCACCTCCCCAGCACTTGCTAAAAAAAAACAACTTTGCCTGGACTTCTCCTTTTAATGTAATTTGCATAAAAAGTATGTTTTGTCAATCCATTGTAATAATTATCGTGTAATAATCCTAAAATACAACCTGCATCTGTCTGTCTGTCTATCTAAAAGCTGCAGTTATGATTCACCATTGGAAACAATCGGCTTGTTTAGCTTGGTTTGGCACTAATGCAGATGGATAATAGTTAGTTTTTTGCATTGGAGCTCAGTGTCTGGTGTAAGGGAGATCCCTAGGGCGAGCTTTGTACAGGCCTCAGCTGTGAGACATGTCATTTTGTGCAGCTCCATGGTCATAGCTCTGGATTAGTATGAGGTAGGTAGTGTAATATACCATATTTATATAGAATAGTTGAAGATAGGACCTGTATAATGCTTTCCAAAGGTGAAAGTTCACTTTAAACAATTGATTTAGTCCAAATGAACATTAAACTGATCCTAAGAAGCTTTTGCGTTTTCTATCTTGCCTCTGAAATAATGGATGTCCTTTCGCTGTAAAATGCCGTTATAAATGGGCCGAACGATTTCTTTTTATCTTGTCTTATTAGTATTCATTGGGAACAATTGTTGTATTGACCCTGGGTAAATGTATTTTCCTCTGGTCTCGTACTTTTTTTTTTTTTTTTTTGCAAAGATTTTATATTGCAAATTGCCCAAATGTAAGCATTTTTGATAAGTAATAAGGCAGAAAGGGGAGAATAAATGAAATGATTGGCAATTTCTCATACGGTTGAATCAGTAGCGGCTCATTCTGCCTCTTCGAGCTGCATTATTCATGTTAATAAATACTTTTCCAAATTCGATTTTGACATTTACGGAGGATTGTAAACAAAGCGCACCCCCTCCCCTCCCCCCCCCCCCCCCCCCCCCCCCCAAAAAAAAAAAAAAAAAAAAAACCTGCAACATTGCTTGATATGGGTTTTAAGGCCTGCAGTCTCTGTTGCCTCCTGTAAAGGCCCGCGTCTCCTATCACATCTCATTGTAAATGTCACGTCTTTGTACTGCAGTCACTTTCACTGTCCAATTAGTCATTGTTTAGAACAAAACAAATTTGGCCCCAGATGACATACAGAGACGTCTACCGTGCCGGGTGCGATAATGAGTGTCTCTGGTGCTCAGGATTTCATCTAGGTGGGACGTAGGCAATACTGGGAAGTAGGATTAGTTCTCTTTCCTTTGTTCATGCATACAGCACAGTATTTATGCATATTCTCATTACTTTAATTAACAGTTATAAAGCTATTATTACCCATTATAATCATTTTGTGATTATATCGACCTGCCGTGAGTTCAGTCCTCATTGCCTCTTTATTATAGAACATTATTATATTGGATGTCCTCTAATGGTCATTAGGCATGGGCATTTTTGCTGAAAATGATTAAATGTTAATGTTTGCCTGTCATGATATAAAAAAAAAAAATATTTAGTTAATGCTTGCCTAATGTATGCTGTTGGTTTTTGAAAGGAAATTCAGCGAAATTTTTTATTAAAATAATGTATTGCCCTCCAAATATCACCGATATACACTTATCACAGGAAATGCTTATAAAGTGCATTTTTTTTCCCCTGCACTTACTACTGCATCAAGGCTTCACTTCCTGAATAACATAGTGATGTCACTTCCTGGATAACCTGGTGATGTCACGTCCTGACTCCCAGAGCTGTGCGGGCTGTGGCTGCTGAAGAGGATGATGGCAGAGGGATGCTCAGTGTCCCAGTGTCCCTCAGTGTCCCCCTGCCATCATCCTCTCCAGCAGCCACAGCCCGCACAGCTCTGGGAGTCAGGAAGTGACATCACTATGTTATCCAGGAAGTGACATCACTATGTTATCCAGGAAGTGACATCACTATGTTATCCAGAAAGTGACATCACTATGTTATCCAGAAAGTGACATCACTATGTTATCCAGAAAGTGACATCACTATGTTATCCAGAAAGTGACATCACTATGTTATCCAGAAAGTGACATCACTATGTTATCCAGAAAGTGACATCACTATGTTATCCAGAAAGTGACATCACTATGTTATCCAGGAAGTGACATCACTATGTTATCCAGGAAGTGACATCACTATGTTATCCAGGAAGTGACATCACTATGTTATCCAGGAAGTGACATCACTATGTTATCCAGGAAGTGACATCACTATGTTATCCAGGAAGTGACATCACTATGTTATCCAGGAAGTGACATCACTATGTTATCCAGGAAGTGACATCACTATGTTATCCAGGAAGTGACATCACTATGTTATCCAGGAAGTGAAGCCTTGATGCAGTAGTAAGTGCAGGGAAAAAAGCACTTTATAAGCATTCCCCGTAATAAGTGTATATTGGTGATTTCTATAACTTTTGGGCGACAATACAATACTATAATAAAGATTTCCGCCAGACTTCTCCTTAAATCTCACAGTTCCAGGGTCCAGTTAGTGCCCCAGTTCTCTTTTTTTTTTAAAAAAAAAAAACCTCTGAAAAAACTGCATCTAAAAATCTGATAACAGGAATACATCCTGAGGTGGTGTGGCCCAGTGCCAAGGGGGTTTACCTTGGCTAAGGCATTCTGTTTGCCAGCTGGGTCACCTTTCACGCCCCCACCCCTCCAGATGCTGTTGTGGTTGCTACATCTATTTGGGGGAATTGCCAAATAACTATAATGACTATAAGTGGCCAGTGTATGAAAATGTCTACTAAGAAACTCATGTTCACTTATATAAGTTCTGCTTGGCAGCAGTAAGAGCAGTGTGTGATATGTGGCTGTGCAGTCATCTGGCACCTTCTGCAGTACCAGGACTGTGAACCCACACTGTGTCTAGCCTATGTCCTGTACTCTCTATTAAGTGGGTGTGAATTGAATGTCATTGTTGCATACAAGTAACCCTGTTTGGTGACAAGTGCTGGGTGTGAAGCTGGGTTGTGTAAGTGACCTTGCAAACTGCATTGTAGTCCTTTATTTCTGTGGAGTAGTAGTGTGCTGGCAAATTGCGGCATGAATATCCCCAAAGTTCATCTGCCTACAGTGATGAATGTAAACCACTGCAGTCATTACAAGCATAGGGCAAGTTAGTGTCCTTTATTTATTTATTTGTGTGCGTGTTTTTTTTTTTTTTTTTTCAAATGCCAGAGGTAAATTTAGTACCAGAGGCAATTTTTTATTTTATACTTAAGGGTCAAGGGCCAAGATTCCATGCGGAACCCCCATAGTGTTAACGGACGTTTGGTCCATCCTCTAATAACTGCTTGAATCACTATTGACATTTGTAACGCAGCCAGCACCCCTTGTGTATGTATGTCAGGAGGGGGTTACCTGTTTTAGGATGTCACTCGGTGCTCTGTTAGACAATTTTTGAAGACCTAGCCCCTCTCGCTGACGATGTAAGGGGACCTCTCTACAATCAATGTTTTTTTGGTAATTGCTAACATGCCGGCTTCAGTTATTATTCAGGGGAAGGAATGAATACTTAGCCACTAGAGAACATGTCTGTGAATGGCATTTTTAGTGTGTGCTGCATGTATAAAAACTACACTAGTACTTGGCCCATTGACTTCTATGAGAAGCAGACTCAATCCTTTTACATGGAGTGCTTTTAAAATTTAACCTGCGTGCATGGGGCACTAAGGATGACTGCAAGTCTTTTGCCTTTATCCTCTGCCCTGTTTCTGTGTGGTTTGTAGTTGTCTTTAGGTTATTCAGATGGTTTGGAGCACTGGAGGGCAGAATTACCGCCCGCGGAGCACTGATCCGACCTGCTCTGTTGATATACATTGGAAGGAGTGTGCCAGACGGGGGGGGGGGGGGGGGCAGATTGGTGCTCTGGGAGTGGTAGTCCCGCCCTCAAGGCTCCAAACCGCGCGATTATCGTAAGGGCATAGCTACAAACTACATGGAAACAGCGCTAAGGATGAAGGTAAGAAACTTACCTTCATCCTCAGCTCCCTGTGTACTAAAGAGACATATCAGCAGCTTAGGTTTGTCTAATCTGCTGATAGTTTCCCTTTAAACGCATTGCTTAAAAAATTGCTTAGCTGTATGTTGCCAGTATACATGGAAATACTAGCAAAAATTTATAGTGGCATATACTGCAGCGGATTAATTGTCCGTTTATTTTTTATTTCCTAAAATACATACAGTGCAATACAAGGTCTGCTAAGTTGTCCATAGCCTTTTTAATATTTCACAGATGGTTTTGTAGAGTTGTATGTACGTGTAAATGGCCCGAAGCAGTAACTTCACTTCTTTTCGCTTTCAGATTCAAGTGATGTTGAAGATAATGAAGAACCTTTTATTGCACCAGAAGGGTTAAATGTTCCACCTGATGTTGAGCTGGTAAGCAGAAAATCATGATATATATGCAGTGGTAGCTTGGTTCTTAAACTGCTCAGAACTCAACCAGTATTTTCAAGGAAAGTTTGGTTCTCAAACACTTTTTGGGCCCCCAGTCTTGAAGTACAGTAATACCGCAGTATTCGAATGAAAATTTACCTGGAAGCAACGTTCAGAATTCAAATTTTGCTCAGTATCTGAACGTTTTTGCTAGCGTGCATAGTGGGTTGTAAGTGGTGAGTTTAGCATTGGTGAGGCTTCACATACAGTACATTACTGTGTAAGACTGCTGGAGTGCATATACAGCACAGTAGTACAGTCAGTGCACCACCATCTCCCATCCTGTACAGTACTGTATAAGACTGCTGGAGTGCATATACAGTACAGTAGTAGTACAGTCAGTGCACCACCATCTCCCATCCTGTACAGCACTGTATAAGACTGCAGTAACGATCGTAACTAACAACCATCGTTCTGTGTAATGTGGTGAATGATTTCAGGTTAACTATAAACAATCTCGTTTGCTATCGTTAGTCGTTGATCGTTAATAATGGTAATAGTACCCAAACAGTATCCTCCTCCACTCCAAGGCGGGTAAAACAGGCGCAGGTCCAAGGGGTATCAGTGATATAAAATAAAACATTTATTAAAAGAATTATGCCAGTGAAACAACGTGTTTCGAGACCAGTCCATTCTCTTTATCAAGTGTCATTTTTTTTATTTTATCTGCTCTCTGTAATATCGCTACAAAAAATGGCACTGTGTCTTTAAAATCTAAAACTTTGACACATGTGAATAGTGAACTTTTATCTTTTAGCCCTCGATGGTCAGTAAATTTATTTGGCAGCCCGATTGCTTTTTGTGGTCCATTAGCCTGGAGATCAGTGAGGTGAAGCAATTTATACTGCAATATTCAGCCATTTGGACCTGTAAATGCATGTCGCTTGTAACCATAAGATATTTTACAGTGAACTTTGTAAAATACTTTTGTTGGATCATGTGATTTAAGAAATAACCTTCTTTTTTTTTTCTTCTCATTTATATCAGCCACCCACTGCAAAAATGCACGCTATTATAGAACGCACAGCAAATTTTGTCTGCAAACAAGGTGCTCAGTTTGAGATCATGTTAAAAGCCAAGCAAGCCAGAAACTCGCAGTTTGACTTTTTACGTTTTGATCACTACCTCAACCCTTATTACAAGCACATCCAGAAAGCTATGAAGGAGGGACGATATATCACACACGCTGAGAAACAGAAGGAGGAGCAAAAAAGTATGACCACTTTTTTTTTTTTTTTTTTTTCTATTTTGTGCTCTTCTCCTTTCCCTTTTTTAGTATTTGAGCATCCTATTTTGATCTAAAAAATTTAGAGGGGTCATCCAGCGCTACAAAAACATGCCCACTTTTGAAACTCCTTTCTATTAAAGTAAATGGAGCTTAATTGCAAACCACACCTGAACTGGAGACGAGAGGGGCAAAAGTGGCCATGTTTTTGTAGCGCTGGATAACCCCTTTAAGAAATCTTTCATGGGAGTAGTCAGAGACTGTGTAGCTTAGGTCTTTACTGCCATTTGCATAGTTCCACAGCAGGCAGGACGGGGAACATAATCATTGTTTATTTAGATGATGTCATGACTTGGGGGGGGGGGGGGGGGGATGCCTATCCTGGCTGATGGAATTCAGGCTCAGCTAATCATTGACTGCAGCGGCGTCCTGTCCCAGTCACTGACTGGCTGAGCGGGCTGTCCATCAACCGGGTTGGGACGTCTGCTCTGTAGGAGATCCTGGAACCCCGAAGGGGGGTCCCAATGCAGCAATCCAATGCTGGGGAGGCATGGGGGGAGCTGAGTTGAGATAGTTTGTGTCTTTCCCCCCCTTGAAAATATTTTTACATGACCGGACTTCTTCTTTAAAGTAAAGGAATATTGGGGTTTGGTGTAAGCATTGAGTCACCCATTTTAAAGTCACTGTCATTAATTATTTATTTTTTTATTTATTTTTTTTTTTTTGCAGAAATCAATAGTACAGGTGATTTTAAGAAACTTTGTAATTGGGTTTATTTGCCGAAAAATGCATTTTTATAATAAAAAAGCGGTTCAAAGCTCTTCCCCGTCTTCATTGTTCTCTATGGAGAGGGATGGAGGGACATGAGGCACCAAAACAGGACAACAAAGAGTTAATTTACAGCTACATCACCGGGCTATCTCCTCTGAAGTCAGCACTGACCTCTCTGACCCCTGAATACCGGCTTTCACACAGCTCCCACTGTGTAATCCTTTGTTCTCTGACTAATCTCCATCCTCCCCCCTCCCCATAGGTTACATAGGGCTCGACTGATGTAAAAGATTTGAGATTTCCTGATAATGAGCAGTGGGGGGGGGACCTGGGGAAAGTATTTTTGAATGCAGATAATGGCATATTTGCCTAATAAACCCAATAACAAAGTTTCTTAAAATCGCCTGGACTATTGATTTCTGCAAAAAAAAAAAAAAAGACAGTGACACTCTAAGTGAAGCAGTCAGCTGCCGTTGATTATTTCAACTTCAATTTTGGCACACTTGCTGTGAATTGGCACCATTTATGCGGTATTTTTTTTTTCCTTATCTGTACAAGGTTCTGCATCTTTTCACAATGTTGATTAATTTTCTCCAGTTTCATTCCTTTATGT
This sequence comes from Dendropsophus ebraccatus, assembly GCF_027789765.1. Classification (NCBI taxonomy): domain Eukaryota; kingdom Metazoa; phylum Chordata; class Amphibia; order Anura; family Hylidae; genus Dendropsophus; species Dendropsophus ebraccatus. The sequence continues at coordinate 44,873 of NW_027210254.1, read as the reverse complement.
GACTACTACAGCATCAGTATAGGGCAGCCTAATTCTAGGCTAAATGCTACTTGTCCCGTTAATTTTACAACTAAGCTGTACCTATGATATGATCCTGAATTGTGCGCATAGTTTGCATTTCCTTCCTCGAGTTTAATAGTTATTTTATTAACTTCTAGAATCTTTGGCCAACGCGAACCAAGACAGCGATGATGAAGATGACGACGATGATGAAGACGGTGATTACCTCCATCCCAGTCTTTTTGCTTCAAAGCGTTGTAGTAGACTGGAAGAGCTTACCAAGGTACACGGGCGCCATGCGTGCGCTCACTGATTATATGTGAGAAATGCTTGTGTGACTTCTGGATGTTAGGACTTGTGCACATCGGCTTTGTGGCATCTGATTTTTGCATTAGTTTCCATTTCTTTTCTTTTGCTGTTTTCTTGTATTGCTACATTTAAGATTTTTCTTTTTTTTTTAAATGGTAAAATTTTTACTTTTATTTTTTTCTTTTTCTCGTTTTCACAGCCCCTAAAGGTGATCGATCCTGACCACCCCCTTGCAGCTCTTGTCAGAAAGGCGCAGAGTGAGAAGATGGCCTCTCAGCTGGCTGTGAATGCTGCACCTGCTCCCACTGTAGAGACAGAAAGCACAACAGACAGTAAGTGAGATATTTAGTCTATTTCCAGTCCTTGGAGACTTCTCTTGAAAGCTGCTCTCTTCTCATTTGTCTCCTTATCTGTCTGGCCCATACAGGGGTGTAATCTTTTATTTGCAACCTTATCTAAACGAAAGATTTCTTGGATTGTTAACCCCTTAAGGACCCATGATACTGGTACTTCATGGGAGCCTCTCTCTCATGGACCCATGATGTACCAGTACGCCAGTAGGTTCTATGAAGCAAACTGGGCAGCTGAGCTCTCCTCATGAGGACTGGCTGCTGTTAGCATCTGGGTCCTTACCGTTAATCACGGGCTGTCATTAACCTTTTCAATGCCGCAGGAAGGCTCTATGCAGGGATCGCGGATAACACCAATCAATGGTATGCTATGGTATAGCATTAATCAGTGTTTATAATATAATAAATGAATGTAATAGTTCCCTAGGAGAACTTAAAGTGAATCAGGTACCAGATACCCTGAAACAGCTGTCTGTGGATGGATGCCTGCCTTGGTACCCTTGTCATGTCGCAATACTCGCAACAGAGTTAGACTTTGACACAAAAAGGGGCCACCCTGATGTTTCCCTATTTATGTTCCAATACTCACAACCGAGTGGGACTTTAGGGGCTTCGTATCAGGGTGTGTGGTGCTCTACCCATCTGGAGGCATCTTTTTGGCAACTGTCTAGGGATATCTGGCACTTCCTCTGTTTTGAGACTCGCAACTGAGGCTCCACGGACACCTTTTTTGCATATCTGTATTTATAAGATCGAAAGATACACTGGGGTGCTGTCACATTTTTCTTTTCTTAGTAGGGTTAGAACACCCCTTTAAATCTTTCATCAGGTTAAAGGTTGAATACTTTTTTTAAAGTGAGTCTTGCTGTTCAGTCCTCTCTGCTCTCTGCTGCATCCTTGGATGTGTTGACCCTGCAGGAATTGGGCGCTCATGTAATAACTGGTCACAGCAGTGTTCCGTCTTATCCAGTTGACTGACTTTGCAGGGTTAACACTTCAGAGGAAGCAGTAGGGATTTGGTGAGGTGAGTGTGTATTTTTTAAGTTAGATTTATATTTAATGCACCATGGTTTGCTTTTGAGAAGTTCCCAGTGCTGGAAAACTGATTTTAGAAATTCTGCACTTCGATCACACTATATATTTTAACGCCTGTATGTAATGTCCTTAGACTGTCTTGTATGGGTAAGTCTGTGTTCTTAAGCAGAGTGTTGATGATGCATACTGTAGGTCTTTCTGCACCAGTTAAGAGGTTATCTGAGACAGACTCTCCAGCAATCCCTCCACGCCAGCATGCAGTGGCCGACAGGCCTCATTACTCTGAGCTCATTTTCTCTGCTACTTTCTCTTCAGTGATTTATTAAATGTGTTTCATTCAGAGTACTCCCAAAGAAATCGCACACTTTTTGTTTCTGGAGAAGTTTTACTCTGTAGATAGACAACTACTCAGTAAGGAACCGTTATTGGAGCAGAACCTGCACTTTATTACTTGGCAGCAAAAGTAGACTATCTTTAAAGGAATATTCCTGTGAAAATATCGTATTCCAGTACTTGTCAGCTGCTGTATGTAAATCAGGAAGTGGTGTATTCTTTACAGTCTGACACAGTGCTCTCTGCTGCCACCTCTGTCCATGTCAGGAATTGTCCAGAGCAGGAGCAAATTCCTGTAGAAGACCTCTCCTGCTCTGGGCAGTTCCTGTGACACAGTGCTCTCTGCTGCTACTTGTCTGACTGGAAAGAATACACCACTTTCTGCAGGACATACAACAGCTGATAAATACTGGAAGACTTGAGAATTTAAACAGACGTAAATTACAAAATCTATTTCTGTTGCCAGTTCATTTAAAGTGAATCTGTGCTGAGAGTGTGCTGTAGGTGCCAGTCCCTTAGTGAATAATGGTGCCTCTTGGTAATTTGTCCGTGGAGGGGATCATGTGCAATCTCTGGTCTCCTACTGTAATAAGGAGTCAAAGAAGAGTTGACTCTATGGCACACCTCACCACTCCTTCCTCCTGCCCCTTCTTCAATGCTGCCCGCCCTCCTCCTCACTCTCGCTATCAGCCAGTATCTGCCAACAGAGGACTAATCTGCAATCAGCTAGCAGAATCTCTGAGCCTGTGTTGAAGCTGTGGTCTTGGGGGTTAAATTGCCTATCTAGACACTGACAGCAGGTTTTTCTTTGGTTCGATTCTCATGATGGAAATAAATAATTATCTTTTTCTCATTATTAAATAGTTTTTAAAAATGCAAAGAATTCCCAAACGGGTCCAAATTAGTTATACTTTTTTTTAGTTTTTTTACTAATGAGGAGAAAAAAAAAAATCTGTATTTAACTTTTATCATGGGATTTGAACCAAAGAAAAACCTGCTTTCAGTCTCTAGACAGGCGATTTTACTCCCCCCTAGACCACAGCTCCAACAGAGAGATATTCAACTATATCTGATTGCAGATCAGTCCTCTGTTGGCAGATACTGACTGACAGCTGAGTGAGCAGGAGGCCAGGCAACATTGATTATTCAAAGGAAGTGAAAGAACTTGAAGGTGTTGTCCAAGAGGGTCCCAGCTGTGTTGTCTGGTCTTGACTGCAGCAGCTAATCACTGACTTATGGTCCTTTTACACGGAACGATTTATCGTTCGAATTTGCACGTTAACTATCGAATTCGAACGAGCGAGAAATCGTTCATTTTGATCTTTCAACATGTTCTCAAATCATCGTTGATCGTTCGCAAAAAAATTCGCAGATCGTTCGCAAAAAATTCGCAGATCGTTCAGTGTAAACAGTCTTTCAACGATTTCACCTGTGTGTGAGAGGCTTAAGCGATCGCAAAACGATTTTTCCGTACGATGTATCGTTCCGTCTAAACGCTGATCGTTATAAAAAAGAAAATCGTTAATCGCGCGATTGGGCGAATTATCGCTCCATGTAAAAGTACCATTAATCAGCAGTACTAGCGCTTCGGAATCTGACTCTATACAAATAAATAATAATAATTATTAATAATGATAATAATCATAAATATTAGTAGTAATATTTAATTATTTGATTTCTATTTATTAATAATAATGATAATCAATAATTTTTTAAATCATTATTTACGACTTGTCCACTCAGCTCAGAGTTTGGCTGCTGTAGTCATGTGAATGGTCTCTGCAGGAAAAATAAACCTAGAGCCCCAGTGACCCCCGGAGTGTTGGCACTGGAGCCATGATACATTTGGTTAATTATTTTATTCCTTTCTTATACTCTTTTGCGGACTTGATATATCCTGATTTCAGAAACCCCAGAGCGTCCCTGCCTTTATCTATTCATTCTTGGGTAGTGGCGACATTTTAGCCTCCTCTCTTCACATTACTTTACTACGGCACTGCATAGGGGGTAATAATGATGGATTCTTTCAGGTATGCACAGAAATCCGCCCATTGTGACCTGAAAGGGACAATTTCTTAACGTTTCTAGTGGTTAACTGTATGGTTTGTGCTGCTGACAAACAGAGGTAATGGTATAGAGGCCTGATTTCCCCTGCCTGCTGCGATGGCTTTTAGTCTTTGTTCTGAGCAGCGCCCACCCCTAATCCCTTTTATTTAGCCGGTAATGTCACACTGGCAGTCTCCCGCTCCCTCCTAATAGTCTTTCACCAGGCGAAAAAATAAATGGCCATTTCCCAGACATCTTATTTGTGTTTGTGGCATACAGACTGCCTTTGATTTTTATTACGCCTCAGGAGTGGTACAGATGTTTGTCTGTAATGAATAGTACAGATTTTATTGTGTTTTTTTTACATGTTTTACGCTACATGCTTTAACTATACATCTGCATCATTGTAAAAGCTGGTTTGTTTTTTTTCCTGTTAGACAATACCATTCATCCGAATGAATATCATGTAAATAGTCGGTGACATTTACAGCTGTACCGAGATGATTCTCCACTCCAGCTCTAAATGAAATGCCAATAGCAGATACATAGTTACATACTGGGTGAAATCGGATTCCTGCGAAGGAAGGAGAATTAAGGGAAGCTCTTTGAAACGAAGAGTATACACTTTTAAAGGGGTACGCAGGCAAACAATCTTTTTCTTTCAAATTTAATGGCTTCAGAAAGTTATATAGATTTGTAATTTACTTTTATTAAAAAAAAAAGGTCTTTCAGTACTTATCAGCTGCTGTATGTCCTGCAGGAAGTGGTGTATTCTTTCCAGTCTGACATAGTGCTCTCTCTGTCCAAGACAGGAACTGTCAAGAGCAAGGGGAGGTTTTCTATGGGGATTTGCTACTGTTTTGGACAGTTCCTGACATGGACAGAGGTGGCAGCAGAGAGCACTGTGCCAGATTGGAAAAAATACACCACTTCCTGCCGGACATACAGCAGCTGATAAGTACTGTAAGACTTGAGATTTTTAAATAGAAGTAAATTACAAATCTGTGTAACTTTCTGAAACCAGTTGATTTGAATGAAAACTGAGTACCCCTTTAATAGTATGGCATGCCATGTATATCCAATTGGATGGAAGCCTGTCTTTGCTGCTCTTTAGTTCTTTAGTCATATAGTCATATACACGCGTGGAACTATGTTGTTTCTTTAAAACGCAGTCTGGGGTCATGTGGTGTTCTGCTGTGTGATGCTTCAGTGGAGAGCAGTAAGGATTGGATGCCCATTGGTGTTAGTAGGGGCAGTAATAGCACCTATAGCTCCAGATCCTTTTACTAGAGGAGTATGTGAAGTGTCTATAAGTATCTAAAGCCTGTGTATGACAAGGTGCCGTGACTGGTGTTAGTGTACAATATGGGTCTCCAAACTGCGACCCTCCAGCTGTTGCGAAACCACAACTCCCATCATGCCTGGCCAGCTAAAGCATTGGATTTGGCTGTCCAGGCATGATGGGAAATGTAGTTTTACAACAGCTGGAGGGCTGCAGTTTGGAGACCAATGATGGAGCAATGATGCTTGCCATGGTTGCCACAATTCTTGTTTGTGGCCTTTAGCATCTGGCTGGCTTCTACATTGTAAATGACATATGCTGTTGGCATTATGTATTGTGCCTACACTGCACCGTACAGAACTTCCTGACCTTCCTGCATCCTGCCAGAATCCCTGGAAACTGCTTAGTCTGCGGACGTCCTCTTCTTCCCTGACGTTCTCTTGTGTAACTGTAACAATTAAAACTGAGAAGTATATAAAGAGATGTGTCCCAGGAGATGGGCCGTGTCACTCCTCCTCACCGTCCTGTCTGGCTGGGTTCACACACAGTGTTTTTTACTTGGAATAATCCGTTATGAAATCCAAAGCAGAAATATCGTAGCGGTGTGCAGCAAAACTCATAGTGTGGATATTGGTTATCATCTGTGGGCATAAACTGCTTCCGGGCTCCCTGATGCAGAACCACATGGGTTCGAAGGCAGAATGTGAATATTAAAGTCCCATTGTCGTTTAATTTTTTTTTTTTTTTTGCAGAAATCAATTGTAGAGGTGATTTTAAGAAACTTTTTAAATGGGTTTATCCCGTCTTCATGGTTCTCTTTGGGGAGGGGTGGAGGGAGATGAGTCACCAAAAAAGGACAAAGAGTTAATTTACAGCTGCATCACTGGCTATCTCCTCTGAAGTCAGCACTGACCTCTCTGACCTCTGAATACGCTTTCACACAGGTCCCACTGTGTAATCCTTTAGTCACCAACAGAGAGCAGAGAACAATCTCCCTCCTCCCCCCTCCTCTCTTCATAGGTTAATGAGCAGTGGATGAGAGAGAGAAGGGGGAGGGGGACCTGGGGAAAGTCTTTTTGAATGCAGATAATGGCATTTTTGCCTAATAAACCCAATTACAAACCCAATCACCTGTACTATTGATTTCTGCAAAAAAAACAAGACAGTGACACTTTAAAAAAAAAAAAAAAACTGTCTCTTTAAGAAATCAACAGGGGTTGTGATTGCAGGCAGTTTTGCAATATATTCTTATTTACTTATTTTTTTCAGTTTTCAATCAACATATTGCATGTGGCCACTAGGTGGTTTTCTTTCTGTCTGACTGTGGTCCATGCTCCCTCCGCTTTAGATATTTGCTCTTTTCTCTGGTCAAAAAAAGAGGCCAACCACAGGAAGCCCCAGTCCTTCTGCGCATTGACAGCCATTCCTGACTGAGAACAGAGTGGGACAAGTCTTCTCTGCGTATGTGTACAGCTCCTGTGTGTCCACAATCCGTAGCAGAAAATCTTGGTGTTGCTTGCATTGTATGGTCAGCTCTCCTGTCACATAGCACAAAATCTTCTGTAGCCACACAGAGACATTATACTGACTGATTTGTTACTTAAAAGAGCATTGTTTCTTGGTAAGTGTGTAGGGTGGATAATATGATTGGCAAAAGTTTATGATAAAGTTAAAAAACGAATATAAACTAAGTTAATTGCCCTTTGTTGATATACAACCTGTATGATAAACAGGTGCCTTTCCTTGTTAGACTCAATAGAGCTGCCTTACAGAGGTAAGGGGATATCGCCACACTGAGGGGTGATGGGCCTGCCCCCAGTGCCCCAGGAAGGAACGGTGTTTTGGAAAAGACTGGTGCCGAGCGCAGGAACCAGGCGGTGTCTCATTAAAAAAAAAAAAAAAAAAAAAACCACACCAGGATACCCGTGCTGATGTACTGACGCTGTTGGGGCAAAGGAACACATGGGCCCCTTCATATATCTGTCTGTGGTTCCAGAATATAGGGAAATGTGTCATAGGCTTTCCCAAGCTTCTGAATTGCTGTAAGCAGGAACACCACCTTGCTCCCCCTACCATCTCTATTGCTTCTTAAAGGAGTGCTCTGGGTTGTTAGTTTTTGCATGTTGCATAGAAAATAGTAAGCACCTAAGAGTGCTCCCTGAGGATTCTCCTCTCACTTCTTCAGCCGCTACTTCCGACATGAACCTGTCTCGCCAGTGACAGCGCTGTCCCACCTCAGTCAGTACTTGGCAGAGTGGGCTATCACTGTCCCTCTCAGATGTAGCAGCCAGAGACCTGAAGACATGACGGTAGGACCCCAGAGAGCATCATAAGGTGAGAATAGTTTTTCTATGCAACACTAGTAATATCAAAAAATATAAATGCCCGTATGAGTACCCCTTTAAATGCCAGGGAGAAAAAAAATGAGCTCCAAGCAGGGCTAGGGATGGGAGGGTGAGAAATTGTCTATGCTCTAGACCGTGGATCTCCAAACGGCATGATGGGAAATGTAGTATTGCAACAGCTGGAGGGCCTCAGTTTGGAGACCCATGCTGTAGACCAATACTTCTTAATTCCAGTCCTCAGGCCTCATCAACAGGTCATGTTTTTGGATTTCCTTTGTATTTCACAGGTGATCTACTTATACCCAGTGCATCAGGTATAATCACAGCTGTTCTGTGTATGGGATATCCTCAAAATGTGACTGGTTTGTGGTCCATGAGGACTGGAATTGAGAAGCACTGCTATAGACGACACCCATGTGTCTCCTTGACCTAACAGTGCCTATGAATTGCAGCTGATATTCACTTTAAAGGGGTTGTCCCATCTGCTGACATTTTGTCATTGCTTCGTCCCGCTCACTTCCTGGTTTAGGGCTGCAGCGGGTTCAGCTCTGCTTTGCTGCATCTCTCCCATTAAGTGGTCTGGAAAAGCAATTTTGCACATGCAATGCAAATTTAACAATTTCTATCCTCTAGCAAAAGGTTTGACAGTGGGATTACCCCTTTAAATATTACAGTGGTCCCTCAATATACGATATTAATTGGTTCTGGGACGACCATTGTATGTTGAGTCCATACCTCTATGGAAAACTGGTAATTGGTCCTGAAGCTGCAAAATATCACCCCAATAGATAAAGCAAGTCCTTACATACAACAGTCACAAAGAACTACTGGAAGCAGTAATTACTAATTCCCATGTAGAACACTGGACTGTTTTCATGGTCCTGTACAGATCCATCAGGGTCCCTGAAAAATAAAATGAAGTCACCCTTAACTGGTGTTTAAAGGAGAAACTCATCCTGGCACAGGTAAAAAGCAGCACAGGACATGTAGTATCACACTGTACTGTAGAGAGGAGTAGACACACACAGCAGTACAGGACATGTAGTATCACACTGTACTGTAGAGAGGAGTAGACACACACAGCAGTACAGGACATGTAGTATCGCACTGTACTGTAGAGAGGAGTAGACACACACAGCAGTACAGGACATGTAGTATCACACTGTACTATAGAGAGAATATACTAGACACACACGGCAGTACAGGACATGTAGTATCACACTGTACTGTAGAGAGGAGTAGACACACACAGCAGTACAGGACATGTAGTATCACACTGTACTGTAGAGAGGAGTAGACACACAGCAGTACAGGACATGTAGTATCACACTGTACTGTAGAGAGGAGTAGACACACACAGCAGTACAGGACATGTAGTATCACACTATACTATAGAGAGAAGATACTAGACACACACAGCAGTACAGGACATGTAGTATCACACTATACTATAGAGAGAAGATACTAGACACACACAGCAGTACAGGACATGTAGTATCACACTATACTATAGAGAGAAGATACTAGACACACACAGCAGTACAGGACATGTAGTATCACACTATACTATAGAGAGGAGATACTAGACACACACAGCAGTACAGGACATGTAGTATTACACTATACTATAGAGAGGAGATACTAGACCGCCAATCACTGCCTGTACTTCTCTAACACTGTGGTTTTATCTGTAAAATGGCAACTTTTATTGATGAGTCATATACTTATTCACATGTCCTGCAGCTCCTGACGTTAGCATTTTATGTTGAGTTTGCTCTCAAGTTACGATGGTCCAAAAAGGAACATTGTATGTTGAAAGTATTGTATCCTGAGGCCATTGTAAGTTGAGGGACCACTGTACTTTCAAGTCAGTCAGCTGGTTGTGTCTTTCCAGAGAGGCATTAGGTGTCTGTATCAGATGGGTTTCTCCAGCCTTTTCTCATCCAGAGCCTCAGATCTGTTAAATTCAGCTGAAATCTGCAAAGACATATTGGATACTTTTCTTCTGTGTTTCTAGTCTGGCGCACTTTGCAGAACTTGTGTTTGTATCGTATTTTATTTGCACTTTGCAGCCCTTCTTTTTTTTTTTTTTTTTTTTACCAGAAGTACTTTTAGCTGAAAAGCTTCAGATGTAATCGCTCGGCTAAAGTAACCACCTCCTCATGTTGGTGGTAAAGATTAAACTATCCCAGTAAGGGGAAAATTACAACGTGTGTATATGTGAGTGTAATTTTGACTTGGAGTGCCACAGCATTTATTTTTTTTTTTAACTATATTTTCTATACCCTGGACACAGGTTTTTTTTGAGTGCTGCAAGAACTTTTTGATTGTGTGATATATATATAATTTATATTTATAGATGGCTGGTTACAGTATTTGGTATTTATACACAGTGTTTGCAGTGCCCATTTATCCTGTGGACTGAGATGCTCTCGGTGTATACAGATGATGCATCCATGAACTCCTGTTACCCAGTGGGGGATGGGAATAGTGTCCCTGCACTTCAACCTTCATTAAATATTCTTTAACATCTCATTTTACATCAATGAATCGCTATATAATGAAAATGAATGCCGCTTTCTGATATTCTTTATCTCCGTTCTGCTGTTTCCTCGCCAAATACTTCCCACAGCTGATAGCTTGCTAAAGCTTGGTCCAAGAAGTCTGGGCCCAGAGTTCCTGTAAACTTCTTCTTTCCTGTAAACTTTGCCCTCCAGCTGTCGCAAAACTACAATTACCATCATACCTGGACCGCCTTCGGGTGCCCGGCATGATGGGAATTGTAGTTTTGCAACAGCTGGAAGGCCAAAGGTTCCCCATCTCTGCTTAAAATCTTGTATCCTCAATATTGGAACTTTTTTTTTTTTTTTTTTTTTTTTTGCTTTCATGTTGGATCAATGAAGCTGGTGTGTGGTAGAAGTTACAAGCTGCACCTAAGCATACCATTAGGAATTGGCGTCAGACAGATCAAGGAAATCTTTGTGCTTCAAATAATAAAAAATGTTAAATTAATCCAAAAACTTAGGATTGGCTGGGGATATAGTGACTCCAGTGATTGGTTACATTAATTCCGCACCAGTCCTGTCCCACCTATGCCGCATACCAAATCTGCCTCTGTATACTTCATTTGGATTCAGATCTCAAAATTTTTAATGAATTTCTCTCAGTAATGTTTATAAATCAGATTATTACATAACCCTTTTCCCTTTCTTTTTTATTTAATAGCTTCTGTGACTTCTACGTATTACAACTATTACATGTTGCCGGATGGAACCTACTGTCTGGCACCTCCACCACCAGGAGTGGATGCTAACGCTTACAACTCAGTGTCGGCAGGAGACATTGCCACAACTTCACAATCCAACGTTCCCCCGCCTCTAAACAGTGGGGAACCCCACAGGATCACCCAGGAAATGTCTGCACCGAGGTAATGTTAGGACACCGCCAAATAGATTTTGCTTGAATGTATTTCTTAGTTTGTGCTGTCCTGTGCACTTGTGCAGTCAGCACATTTACTGGTAACTCGGATGTGTCTTGCAAAACATCATTTTCGTACAGCTATACCTATTTGAGTATTAAAGGAGAACTTCCTGGTCCCCTATATAAAAGCTCTATTCAGGTACCCCATAAGCATTTCAGGCTAATTTGGTTGGGCGAATAATGCTGCATGCAGTGACAAAACCTGACAGTCTCCATTAAAGGGGTTGTCCAGCGAAAATCTTTTTCTTTCAGATCACCTGGTGTCAGAAAGTTTTATATAGATTTGTAATTTACTTCTATAAAAAATCTCAAGTCTTCCCATACTTATCAGCTGCTTTATGTCCTGCAGGAAGTGGTGTATTCTTTCCAGTCTGACACAATGCTCTCTGCTGACATCTCTGGCCGAGACAGGAACTGTCCAGAGAAAGAGAGGCTTTCCATTGGAAACCGCATAGAAAACCTCTCCTGCTCTGCACAGTTCCTGTCTCGACCAGAGATGTCAGCAGAGAGCACTGTGTCAGACTGAAAATAAAACATCATTTCCTCATGATATACAGCAGCTGATAAGTACGGGAAGACTTGAGATTTTTTAGTAGAAGTAAATTACAAATCTATATAACTTTCTGACACCAGTTGATTTGAAAGAAAAAGGTTTTCACTGGACAACCCCTTTAAGGTTCCTATTACTTGGGCCAATCAATAACATAAACGAACACTGGCCTTCTAGTTTACTGAACCTATTACATGGCTCGATAATCCTTTAACAAGAGCTGCACGGACATTGTTAGTGATGTCTGTGTAGCCCTTACCCTAAACTGTTCATACATTACCTTTTCACGCTCCCGGTCTTCTCCTACCCTCTGTTTGTTTCCCGGAACCGCTCTCTGCTGCTTCTCTGAGCTGACAGGCCACTCAGCCAATCACTGGCCGTGGTGGTCCCGGGCAGTGATTGGCAAAGTGGCCTATCAGCTCAGAGCCGTGTTGCCGGGAGTGAAAGCAGAGGGCAGGAGAAACCTGGGATTGTGGAGAACAGTTGATTCAATCGTAAACAGTCAGCCGCGGAATCGGAATTGTCATTCTTCAGCGCGTACAGAGCAGGAGCGCGCGCCTCTCATAGACTCCCATTATGAGCGGAGGCTAACGGCATTCTGCGGCGGACAATTCCGTTGCGGAATTCCGCTAGCTTTGTTCAGTGGGAACGGGGCCTTACATGTAGTGATGCGCGCTCTGCGACTGATGATTTTGGTAAGGGACCTAAAGAAACGATCAGGCGATGACCGCTGTTGGCTGATCGATGTCTCTATTACACAGAACAAAAATTGGCCGACTAGGCCGCATTCGGCTAATTATTGCTCTGTATCATAGGGCCCTAAGGGTCATTGGGGGACTGTTAGATGTTGGTGATATGCATTGAGTAATGCTAGCAATACATAACAGAAGTGTGAACACAGGCCACAACATCTGCAAGTATTACATTGGGAGACCGTAATATAACTTTGGTGCCATCTTTCATGTAGGGCATAAAGAGGTTAAAATGAACAACCGTGCTACTTTGAAGGCAACCAATGTCTATATGTCCTATATCCTCCTCTCTATGGTTTAAATATCCAAAAAATCCAATCACACCTTCAGTTTTTGCAGCCACTGTTTTTCTTGCAGGCTGAAAAGCTTGCTATTCAGGGTTTTTTTAATTAAATTTTCAATTTTTTCCTCAAGTTTTCCCTTGTCAGTAGCGCATCAAGTAGGTTACTATGACTTAATGCTGCTTTTTCTGCTGACCTGCCTGGTACAGATAGTGTGCTGACACTCAGAAGTTTTATTCAGTAGTGTATATACACAGAGGATCCTCCTTTTGCCATTGTGCGCTGCACATAAAACACAGTAACGTTTTATTAGTTTTCAAAGTGAACGCAGACATTTATTAAGTGAACGCAGACATTTTATTAAAGTACAGTCTGTTATGTCTTCTAACCTGGATAAATTAAATTCTGTTTTAAAGGTGTTTTCTGACTTAAGCTTACTTGTATGAGATTGCAGGGGAGAAGGGGGTTCCAACCTCCACCGTGGATCTCTAGATCAGTGCTCCTTTGTTTTGATAAAGCTGTGGGTCAGAGAGTGACCTGCAGCTCCATTCATTCTCTATGAACCAAGAACACATTGCCTGAGAACCAAGAACACATTACCTGCGGTTCCTTTCAAAACAAAATAGCCGGGTAACTGATGCGGCAATCCCCAGGAGGCATAGAGGTCAGACCCCCACGATCTCATAGTTGTCCCCTATCCTGTGGATTATGGACAACTACATTGAAATCAGGAAAACCCCTTTAAGCAAATCCAGTAGGTAGAACAGCATGTAAGATACAGCTGAATTAAATATTTGCTATTAAACACCTATAGAATAAATGTAAAATTATATGCACTAAATCCTTGTCATGATCTTTTAGCAGACAGTCATCACTATTTATTCCACATTTTAAGAAAGACAAAAGGAACATGACTAGTAATATCCGCATCCCCATGAGAATATAGTTAAAGCAAAGACCTAAAAATCTGAGGTCTGGATCAAGAGAGATGCCCCAGATTCCAAATATGCTAAGGATGAGGTCAAGGGGACCACTGCTTTCCCAGTTTAGAACAGATTGATGGTAACAACCCAGGCGCTAGTCTATTCACTCAGCACGTTGGGCGTTGAGTGTATAGACTATATATTTATAGACTAAATATATATATATATATATACACTAAATATTTATATATACTAAATATTTATATTAAATTAAATTATGACAATGAGCCTGTGTGAAAATGATGAGTTATTTATGGTGTTCTAATTTGCCATTTATATTCTGTTTCAGCACGTTAGCCCCGGTGGTTGCCATTATTCCTCCACCACCTGATATTCAGCCGGTCATTGATAAACTAGCTCAGTATGTGGCTCGCAATGGGCTTAAATTTGAGACCAGTGTCCGGGCAAAGAATGATTCCAGGTTAGTAATACCGTCTCTAAGGTGTTTGTGACAAGGCATTGTCCATATTGTGGAGCTTTGATGAACCTTATTTTGTTGTAGCAATTTGCACTAATTTGTTTTTTGTTTTTTCTTTAGGTTTGACTTTCTCCAGCCTTGGCATCAGTATAATCCTTACTATGAATTTAAGAAGAACTTTTTCATGCAAAAAGAAGGCACTTTTATGCCTCAGGTATGGATAGAACTAAATTTTATTGTCTAATTATATTACTTTCTGTTCAAAGTTGTAAAAAAAAAAATAATACAGAAAAAGCAAATGCTGCATATATGTACAGGGGCTATTTGATTGAAAAATCCATTAATAGCTGAATAGTCTCATAACAAGCACCTCTGAACTCGTCTTTTTGAAGCCCCTTGTGAAGACTTGTCCTTTATGTGGAAGGCAGACTACTTTTCATCTCTGAATTTTGGAATTAGCAATCATCCTACAATGCAATTTGATAAATGAAAATTGCCGTCATTGAGGTTATGCGAAATCAGCATCTTTCACTTTTACATTGGCTATGCTTGAAGTAATTTTATGCAACAGATCATTTAGTTTAATTTCCAGAATTGATATTTATTTAAATTGGCCATTGAAATCGAGACCTTTCCCAACCCTTCCACTCTTAGCTGAGTGCATAGCATGCCGTACAGATATATACTCGTGTGCAGATTTCTCAGATACCACGGTTAACCCACTCATGTCAACATGAGCAGATGGGTAAGGTACATTTATTTATTTCCCTGCTGTAAAAGATACCGTATTTTTCAGAGTATAAGACAACCCTCAACTTTTCCAGTTGAAATATAGAGTTTGGGATATACTCGCAGTATAAGACTTCCCCTGTTCCAATGCACCCCAAATAAAAATTAATAAAAAACATCAGACAGCAGCGCGATCTGAGAGGCAAAGAAGGAGGTACATTAATACCGGTAGGATACAAGGACGGCCAGACGGGTGAAAGAGGGTGTGTTTTTCTGGGCACAGTGTCGCTCTACCATATCTCGTTTTTTCCATTCCCTGGACGCCTGCAGCTTGCTCTGCCCTTCATACCGTTGCCGAACACAGAGGTGATGCAGCCGTTTTTGAGCTCCCCCCCCCCCCCACTGTATGTGGTGAACGCAGATTCTCCAGTCCAGTTTAGAAATTTTTCAACATCCGGCGTATTGGATGACCCCACTTTTGAGAAGATATTCCTAGGTTAAAAAGTCTTATATGCAGGAAAGTACAGTATATATTTCTTTGACATGTGATTGTTTCACAAAGCATAAGGAAAGCAAGAAAGAGTGTGCGTGTGTTTGTTTCTCTAGCCTCCCAAGGAGACCATAGGGGGTTTGCGTTCCCTGATTTTAGGCTATACTATCTTGCCTCATAGTTGTCCCTCATGATGTGTTGGGAACAGGTAGAGCTGTATAGCTACTTGGTTAGAGCAATAGAAGGAACATATAATAACATAATGGAAGTATTAGAAACAGGTCAACTAGAGAAGGGCAATAAGAATCATGGCAATGGTAAAAAGTTGGAGGAAAGGGGAAGAGTTGCATTTAGATGCATCCCTTGAATTTACTTATTTATAGAATAACAGCGACCTAATAAAGACAATCAATGTATTAAAAAAATAAAAAGATAAATGTGGGTCTAAACCGTGTACACGATGTATTTTGGACGGGGAACATACAATGTAGCAGAACTTTAAAATGGAATTTGGTCTCTTGGCTGAAGAATGGTATGAATATAGAAGACTACATCATGCATACTGTAAAACCGAAGATAAGAGGGCGTTTAGAATTAGGCCAACACCAGGCTTGATTCATCTAATTGGTACAGAAAAGGCACTTCAAAAATGTACAACAAATTGGCAGAGAGAGAGCAAGGAGAACAGTAAGGCTGCGTTCACACGGAGCAAAACTGGCAGAATCATAATGAGTCTATGGGAGGCTCGCGCACCTCCTCTCTCTGCACTGAACAATGGATATGTTCATTCTTCAGCGCGGAGACAGGAGACGGGCGAGCCTCCCATAGACTCATTATGACTTGGAGGCTGGCGGGATTCCGCCAGTTTTTCTCTGTGTTAACGGAGCCTTAGGAGTCAGGGAAAGTGGGAAAAGGACTTCTGCCCAATAACGGATAACCAATAGGAGAGGATATTGGGTAACACAAAATGGGTATCTATTGGTCAAAACTATTGTGTAGTCCAGTTTAATATTGTGCATAGAATCTTCTGTACCCCCTTGTTTCCTACAAAAGATAAGGAAAAGGGATACAGCAGCGTGTATAAGATGTGGGAGGAAGAAGCAGATTGGGGGCAGATGTCCTGGGATTGCTCAGTGTTGTAAGTATTTTGGAGAGGAGTGTTGGAGGAGAGCAATAAAGAGCTGGAGATGTGGTGGGGCGGTGTTATAGAAAACCATAGAATATCACATTGTAAGATAGGTATTTGTGGAAGTAATGCAAAATAGACCTGTCATCATATAATAGGACATTATATTTTATGTTTTAATTAATTGTTGATTTAAGAAAATCTCCTTTTGTCTCTGAGGCCTCAGTTACCCAGGCATGAGGTAATCTGTAAATGGGGAAACTATAGTAAACACAAAACATTAAAAGGCTGTGTTCCCATAACCTTATTTTTATTTTAAGGGGGAAAAAAAACTAAAAAAAAAAGGCACAGTTAATAATGCTAATGGCCATTAGTTTACCCCCCCCCCCCCCAGAAATACCTGCGACTTTGAACACATTAAAATTGACGTATATAAAAAGTAGACCATTAGCACTTGGCAGGAAAAGAAACCAGTTCCAGTTCACTATGGTAAATAAATGTGACCCTCTATCTGCTAAAATAGAAGCATGCAAGATATAAAAAAATAGATATAATAGATATAAAAGAAGCAAGTAAGATATAGCACACTGCATATGACACGTGTGGATGTGCTTGTCCAGACAGTCACAGCAGGGAGTACATAACATCCATGTATATTCTAGGAGCCAATAGAAAAAAGTATCTAGCTATTGGACCACTTGCACAAACAAACGGCACTCCTCACCAGATCATATACTAAAAACAATCAATAAAGAACAATTGCTATCAAAAACGTAGAAAAGTAAATGAACAATGAGTCCCATTACCTGGCGTATGTTTCACTGCTAATAGCTTCTTCCTGACTTAGCTTATGGACATGTTATAAACTACAAGGATATCAACAAATAGACATAGTGGGGGAGATTTATCAAACATGGTGTAAAGTAGAATTGGCTTAGCAGGAATTTCTGTGACTTAAGCAGTTCCATCCACCCAAATGAGACCATTTCTGCAGAATGCACATGAATTCTCACAAACCTAATTTATGATTTTAACTGCATGTACAGTGCCACCCAGTAGAGGTAGGTTCTCTAAGTTAGAAATTGACTCAATGAATATCTACCTATAGGTGGCACTAGAGACAAGTAATTTGCATAAGTATTCCCATGGGCCATTGCCTTTAAGACCCCATACACAGCCAGATCTCTTCATTAAATTGGTTATCCAGCGTCGGAAACTTTTTATATGTTGTGCAAGCATGTAAAAATACTATAGAGCCTATACTTACTCTTCACGCTCCCCCTGTGTCCTCCTGCATTATCTCCAGTGTCCCCCACTGACCGCAGCCGACCCCAGTTGAGAGACAAACTCATCTCAGCAGTAACGGCCCACTCAACCAATCACTTTTTCTGTCCTGTCTCAGTCAGTCATTGGCTGAAGTTGAGGCAGCTGTGGTCAGCGGGGGACACTGGAGACACGGGGATCATGGAGAGTTAAGCATACAACTTATTATCTGTATACTTGCAACAACATATGAAAAATTTTTGAACAAAAATTCAGCATTCACCGCATCAACCAAAAATGATATGCTATGAGATAATTCACATGCAAACCTGTTCTGGTCGTTTTCCACTGGTATCCTGGGAGGTGCAACTCTACACCTAGGAGCTTGCTAGGTCAGCATCAGCAATCCAAACAAAGTCCATGTGAGGCACTCCGTCCCATTAAAATCATATACCTTTATTTACTGCACACAAGTATAAAAATCCACATAAATTGTGTATAAAGCAATGCGGTTTCGACGCAACAAGTCTTTATCACAGCATAAAAATATGAAAATTTTTCCCATGCCGAATAACCCTTTTAAAGTGACACTATCCCCCCTTTTTGCATTCTGACTTCTCTACACAGGTGTAAAAGGTCAATTCAGCAGTTTTCATACCTTATTTTATATCATACGTCATGGTGCTTGTTCAAGTAAAAAGTGATCTTTTGTCAACTGCAGATTGCACTAAGTGGGTGGGGCTTCACGGCAACAGCGCTACTTAGTCCTGCCCACAGTGCCACTGTTGGCCCCACCCCTCCATGATGTTATAGGCACATCAGCCCTGCCCCCTCGCCAACCATTGGAACAGGCTGGCCTAAAGGTCTAGGCCCCACCCCCTTTAGGTCTGCCCATACCAATGGTTGTTGAGGGGACGGGCCTATGTGCCGATGACGTTATGGAGGACGCCCACTTAGCACAATCTGCAGTTGATAAAAGATCACTTTTCACTTGAACAAGCACCATGACGTATGGTATAAAATAAGGTATGAAAACGTCAAAATTTACCCATTACACCTGTGTAGAGAAGTTAGAATGCAAAAAGGAGGGGGGGGGGCAGTGTCCCTTTAAGTACCAGTCAAATAGAGGTTAGCTTCCTCCAATAGGTGGCACTAGAGTGTTTTCCTTCTCCTAATAGAGTTAATTTGCATACCCTTTTCCCGTTGAGCTAGTTATAATTAGATACATAGTTAATGGGCTGAAGAGAATCGTGCATCTTTTGAGTTCAAGACCTGAATCTATTTAGTTCAATCTTTTTTACATTTACAATTCACAGTTGACCCAGGAAGGCAAAAACAACCTTGAATGGCATGGACTGATTTACCATAAAGGGGGAAATTCCTTCTCAGCCCAGTGCTGTCAGTCATACAGATCCCTGAATTACCATATTAAATTGTTAGTACTAATAGACATAGGAATATGTCTGTCCACTTTTTAATGAGTTCATGCCAATATTCAGTACCGGCGTCTGGAAATTGCTGAACTTTTAACAAGACGTGTACATGGTTATAATAATAAATCCTATCCCGTAAATAAAGTTTGGATTATTAACCTTTCCCCATTTCTTGCATGCACCTTATCAATATTCAAAAAAATTTATAATTTCATAGCACCAACACATTCCGCAGGGGCCCAAAGGTCTCCCTATACTTTAGTTGGACATACCTGCTGGTTGCGGCAGGTTTGGTTGTCAGTATAAGGTGTATGGGGCTCTCTTGACAGTCTGGCAGACGATGATGATTGAGAAAGTCGCCAGGCATGAATGGAAAATCACTGCCCTGCCCCTTTGTTCTTGAAGAGAGCAGTCTGACTGCCATTTTAACCCCATCCCCCAATCCCCCAAGTGTATATTGGGGATTTGTATAACTCTTGGGGGACAATACAATACTGTAATAAATAGTTTCACCGGACTTCTCCTTTAACAGTGGGACATGAGAATATGGTGGCTATCTACTGTATAGAGTGGGGCTACAATGTAGGGGCATAAGACCTACACTGAAAATAAGCCCTAGTCCTTTTTTTCAGTGAAAAAACAAAAGACCCTTCTGAAAAACACTGTCACTTTAGGACCTGAGAACGGTTCTGATGCAAGTGCTGGTATATTCTAGCATGGCTTTCACCCTCTTGGTGCCATCACTCCCCATCACCAGCCTCCGGATGCTATGTGACGTTTGTTTTTGTACTTTTAGAGGAACAGTTTTAGCAATGTGCTGTTGTCCTCTGCTCAACCTCCATAGACCGAATCTGCTAAGCATTGGGCCATCACTGTAATGGCAGATGCGGGAGCACATCTGTGGTTTTTCAGACTGATTGAACATTTGTGCAGTAAACCTTTCTGCCGTTACACTTCCAGGTTATATGTTGGCTTCCTATATGGGTCAGTAAGCTTCACCGTCTTATCTGAGCTGATAAAACCTTTGTATGTAGGGCTCGGGAGCTTTAGTTACTTGTCCGGTCTATTCACATCTGGAGGAGGGGCGTCCATCAACAGTGATACGAGATGTCCAAAAATCAGTGGTGAAATGACTACATCCCATCATGTGTAAGCCGGTTTCCTTTGCTTAGTTTCGCGTGCCTCGGAGCGCGTCTCTGCCGCCTTGTCATCCCTCCGCAATCGTAAACATTCCTGGCTGCCGATTCTAAAATCTACTGTCAGCAAATTTATGCAACCCTTTAAAAATGTCAGCTGTACTTTGTTTACTCTTTTAATCTTCCAGTCAGCTGTCTAGTAAAGTCTTTATTATGTCGCCGTCCTGGCATGATCGGATATACAGAAATCCTGTTAATGAGGAGAGTGTAATTGGATGTGAAGCCGACTAGTTAAAATGTCCTGGACTTTATCTGTGTTTGTCTTGTGCTGAATAATTTATTTCACTGATATATGAACCCAGTCGCCTTGTTTAGACAACAGTCAGATTTCATGATACAGTTTTAGAAAGTATTGAAAAACAGGCAGATTTAGTATCCCTCTGACAGTCTAATTTTTTTTTTTTAAAGGGGTACTCCAGCGAAAATCTTTTTCTTTCAAATCAACTAATTTCAGAAAGTTTATATAGATTTGTAATTTACTTCTATTTGAAAATCTCAAGTCTTCCCATACTTATCAGCTGCTGTATGTCCTGCTAAAAATGTTGTGTTTTTTTTCAGTCTGACACAGTGCTCTCTGCTACCACCCTCTATCCGAGACAGGAACTGTCTGTAGAAGGAGAGGTTTTCCATGGAGATTTGCTCCTGCTCTGGACAGTTCCTGTCTCGGACAGAGGTGTCAGCAGAAAGCACTGTGTCAGACTGAAAAAAAAAACAACAAAATTTCTTGCAGGACATACAGCAGTTGATAAGCGTAGGATATTTAAATAGAAGTAAATTACAACTCTATATATCTTTCTGAAACCAGTTGATAAATGAAAAAAAGTCGCTGAATAATCCCGTTTTAAAGGGGTAGTGTGGTCTAAAAAAAAATTTCACTAAATAACACACAAAGTTATACAACATTGTAATGTGTGTTATTTAAGTCAATGGCCCCCTTCCCTGTGAGCACTGTTATGCTCAGCCAATCGCGGCTGAGCAGCTGATGACGTGCCAGAGGAAGGCCGGCGAAGTATACTGCGTCACACTTCTGGGTCCGCGACCGGGGGGAGGGGGGGGGGGGGGGACATGGGAAAGGGGGCCATTCACTTAAGTAACACACACTACAATGTTGTATAACTTTTTGTAATTTGTGTTCAGTGAAAAAAAAAAAGTTTTAGACCGCACTTACCGCTTTATTTTTTTTTTATTTTGTGTACAGCTTAATATACTTTTGGTGAAACCAGTCACACGTGGGACATCAAACTTGACTGTCTTAGTTAAAACAAAGTCTGAGGTGGTATGAAATACCAAGCCCCAAAACTAGCATTGAAATTCAGTGTGTTCACCTACTTATCGGCTTAACTTCTTCTCCCAGTATACATTATGGGCCATAGTCAATGTCCAAGTCAAGCCTCCTAAGTGCTATAACTTATGTTTTTCTATTAATATCACCATATGAGGACTTTGTTGTTGTTGTGTTTTTTTTTGTTTTTTTGTTTTTTTTTTGCAGGTTTGACTTTTTGATAAAATGTTATTATTCAAGTAGTTACAGACATGGTGATACCTAATATGTCTTCTTGCACGCAATACATATATTGTCTATAGGGATTTATCTGCGCATTGCTCAGTATGTAACCATGCACTAACATGATACCCCAGTAGTTAGGCCCAAAGACCAGACTTCTCGCTGGCCCCCATCGGTGGCAGAGACAGATTTGGTTGACGTCCATCCATGTAGAGCATTGTGGAACATTGTAGCACTACCTAAATGAACGCATAAAGGAAACCTGTAACCGTAGCTATCATCGCTATTTGTCTGCACCTGCACTAGGTAAATTGCAGTTTAGCCGTCTCATGGGTGGTAATAAAAACAAAAATCACTTCATTCATAATGCATTGCCTAGAAGATCACCACATTTGTTAAAATATCTCAGTGAAGCTTGGTTACAAAAACATGGCTGTACATTACGCAGTATAAAATGATCTGTGCTGAGGATAAAGGACAGATATTTGGTAGTCTGGCGCACCTGACTCCGTTTAGCTTGCTGGCGAGCAGGAGACATTTTTCACAGGATAACCTCCTTTTTTCCAGTGCAGTAGCTTTTGAACATATGCATTTGTTCTGTTCTCAGATGTTGGGTTATACTGCTGAGTCCTTTGTCTGAAACTGGTCAAGAGGAAGCTCATTTTACGCTATGGCTAGTCAAAAGTTAAGGCTGTGCAATAAACTATTTTGAAAAGTTTAAAGGTTGTTACCTTTCTGGTAAAGAATAAAAAAATTACAATGTAATCGTTCATCGTGCTTCTCCAGGGTTGTTCATTCTGTTACCAAATTTCCAACGTCTGGGGTTATTCACATGTCCATAGAATTCAGTTCATACAGGCATGCGGCTGTGTCAGTACACTAGTGCAAACTTTTAAACTGTTTAGGAGCTCCTGACATTATAATCATGATGCTGGGACCTCCAGGTCCAGTCCACAGAACACCGCCTGTGTATGGATGGAATTCTACAGATGTGTGAATGACCCCTCTAAGATATTCAATTATTGCAGAGTTATTTTTTATTAAAGGAGAAGTCCACAAAAATTTTTATTGAAGTATTGCCCCCCAAAAAGTATACAAATTACCAATATACACTTATTAAAAGTGCTATTTTCCCTGCACTAACTACTGCATCAAGGCTGCACTTCCTGGATAACATGGTGATGTCACTTCCTGGATAACATGGTGATGTCACTTCCTGGATAACATGGTGATGTCACGACCCGACTCCCAGAGCTGTGCAGGCTGTGGCTGCCGGAGAGGATGATGGCAAAGGGATGCTCAGTGTCCTCCAGTGCCCTGTGTCCCTCAGTGTACCCCTTCTATCATCCTCTCCAGCAGCCATAGCCTGCACAGCTTTGGGAGGCGGGTCGTGATATCACCATGTTATCCAGGAAGTGACATCACCATTAGAGATGAGCGAATCAGCCGGATTTCTGGTTCGTATGAATCGGAAATCTTGGCGGCTGACTCCCGCTGTCTGTTCCCTCCGTGCAGCGGGTGGATACATCGTAAGGAACGCCTGGAAAACTGGGATACAGCCAAACCGGAAATCCGGCTGATTCGCTCATCTCTAATCACCATGTTATCCAGGAAGTGACATCACCATGTTATCCAGGAAGTGACATCACCATGTTATCCAGGAAGTGACATCGCCATGTTATCCAGGAAGTGACATCGCCATGTTATCCAGGAAGTGAAGCCTTGATGCAGTAGTAAGTGCAGGGATAAAAGCACTTTATAAGCATTTCCTTTAATAAGTGTATATTGGTGATTTGTATAACTTTTAGGGGGCAATACAATACTATAATAAACTTTTTCGCCGTACTTTTTCTTTTACCTATCTTTGTGTTTGTCATGCTGCAGTCCTTTTACATTTTGGCTGGTAGGCTGCACACTATACAGAATTTATCATGTGATCCAAAGGATCTAAAATATTTGAAATTGGGCTAACTACCATTTATTTAACAGGTTTTGTAAGCCTCATTAAACTATTATAAGGTCATTCAGGCTAAAGAGAATTTTTAAAGCAGTTAAATAAAATTTAAAAAAATTGATAGTTGAATTGGCATTTGTTCAGTTTTACATTTCCGTCATTGCATATGTATCTTTTTCTGGTTGGTTTTAGAACATTGGCGTTCAACTCCTTCAGCTGGAAGATTTTGATCTATTGCATGAAAAAGGGGAGTTAAAGCACATTAGATACACTGCATAGTTTAACTTTTATATGTTTTTTTTTTTTTTTTGGTGTTTTTAAACCAGCCTTCTACAACATCAGACGCCAACTATGTATCCCCAAATGACGATGTGATGTCTAATAATACAGCTACAAATGATGGAAGCAGCATTGGTGCCACTGATGCCAAAACGGACGATGCTGGCAGTAAGCCTGCCAATGATGGGAAGCTCATGAAAGGTATGCTTACAGGCTGCGTCATATAGACAGCAGCTGCTGGGGTTCTCCCTTTTATATGTGAATAGATAAAGCTTTGTAATCTGTTAGAGAAAGGGACTTAATACTAATATTTCAGTAAGATACAGCTTTGTCTGAAAACCAATAACATGATTAATAATAAGAATTAATAATAGTAGTAAAAATTATTTATTTTATTATATATTTTATTTGGGCGGTGGAGGGGAAACAAAGTATTTCTAGTTATTTCTAAGTTGCCAAATTTAAAGGAGAAGTCAAGCGAAAATTTTATTAAAGTATTGTATTCCTCCCTAAAGTTATACAAATCCCCAATATACACTTATCATGGGAAATACTTATGAAGTGCTTTGTTTCCCTGCACTTACTGCTGCATCAAAGCTTCACTTCCTGGGTAAAATGGTGATGTCACGACCCGACTCCCAGACCTGTGCGAGCTGAGGATGATGGCAGAGGGATGCTCAGTGTCCCTTCAGTGCCCTGTGTCCCTCATTGTCCCCCTGCCATCATCCTCTCCAGCAGTCACAGCCCGCACAGACCCCCATCAATTGCTAAGACAAAATGACAGAAGGGCTCAGCTGAACGTTGTGCCTTTTTTTTTTTTTTTTTTTGCTGCGTTTAGGTAGCCATATCTGTTATCTTAATTAGTATTTTTTTTTTTTCATTGTATATTTAGTTTCCTTTGCTCCTATAAGCTTCGCGATAAAGGTTAAAGAAACGGACCTTTTGCCTCTTGAGAAAAACCGAGTAAAATTGTATGATGACAGCGAGGAGGAGGAGGATGGGGAAAGCAAAGATGGCCAGCAAAGCAAGACCAGTAGCTGCTCTAATAATAGCCAATTAGTTAATGCTGGGAACACTACCGTGGAGGAGAAGAGGCCGCAGTTAACTCCAGAGGAACTGGAAGCTAAACAAGGTATCTATAGATTTTCATCTCTGTAGAGAAGATGTTTGTGGTGTTTTGTATGTTTTCTTACCCCATGTTTCCTCATACAAACTTTTCTTGCACATTTCTAGAGGGAATAAATACTGTAGGTTACCCCTTCAGCTCAGTTGTCTGTTCTGTTTTTGGGTCCTGGATAAGGAAGCGTTTTCCAGTAATAAGCTTACAGATTTTTATGCATTCACTTGGACTATTGATTTACTCTCATTTGTAATCACAGTTACTTTGAAGGTGTTATCCACTTACATTAGTTTGATAAATTTTCCCTGAATAAATGTACTTACTATATATACTAAGCCTGGCTTCACACTGCCTTAAAGGAGAAGTCCCGTTAAAACAATTTTTTAATATGTTATTACTTACGGAAAGTTAGACAAATTTCTAATGTACATTAATTATGGGAAATGCACATATAGGGCTATTTCCCTTAATTTAGTAGATCAGGGAGACTTCAGATTCTCTAAAAAAAAAATGTCACAAACGGGGGGTGTAATTACAATGGATCGCCAGCAGGGGCACACTATATATAGGTCAATGAGTACCATTGACTTCTATATATAGTGCGCCCCTGCTGAACACTCCATTATAATTACAATGGATGTGTATGTAAATGTAATACAGTATACAGTGTTTTTGATTGAATACATTTATGGAATACTTTGGGGAGCAAGTATGGGGAGCCGCTCATCACTGTGCTGCAGCTATCATCCCCCTCCGCTCCCCCCTCTTCCTCCGGCCAAACTTACACTGACTATGTGATGGCTGACTCCCCGGCCGGCCACCACTGTCCTATAACACATGACGGCTCCTGGTGCTTCCTGGTGTCCCCGGCCGGCATGTGTTATCGGAGAGCGGTGGCCGGCGGGGGAGTCAGCCATCACATAGTCAGTGTAGAGTTTGGCCGGAGGAGGAGGGGGGAGCGGAGGGGGATGATAGCTGCTGCACAGTGATGAGCGACTCCCCCTGCGCCCATCAGCAGCAGCGGCGGCGGCAATATAACCCAGCTACTACTCTCCCATCACCATGAGAGTAGTAGTTGAGTCTAGTCCAGAGCGGCGCGCATTCGGTAATGGTGGCGGTTCGGCGGGCAGCGGTTCGGCGGGTTACTGTACTGATTGTACTGATTGATTACATTTATGGAATACTTTGGGAAGCAAGGACACTTGCTCCCCAAAGTATTACATAAATGTATTCAATCAAAAACACTGTATACTGTATTACATTTACATACACATCCATTGTAATTACAATGGAGTGTCCAGCAGGGACACACTATATATAGAAGTCAATGGTACTCATTGACTTCTATATATATATATATATATATATATATATATATATATATATAGTGCGCCCCTGCTGGACACTCCATTGTATTTACACCCCCTGTTCGTGACATCATCTCTTTTTAGAGAATCTGAAGTCTCCCTGATCTACTAAATTAAGGGAAATGGCCCTATATGTGCATTTCCCATAATTAATGTACATTAGAAATTTGTCTAACTTTCCGTAAGTAATAACATATTAAAAATAGTTTAGGCCGGAGTTGTCCTTTAAAGTCTACCTGTCATTTATTTTTATTTTTTTGCAGAAATCAATAGTACAGGCGATTTTAAGAAACTTTGTAATTAGGTTTATTAGCCGAAAAATGCATTTTTATCATGAAAAAGCAGTTTTATTTCTCGCCCCTGTCTTCATTGTTCTCTATGAAAAGGGGAGGGGTGGAGGGAGATGAGACACCAAAACAGGACAACAAAGAGTTAATTTACAGCTACATCACTGGGCTATCTCCTCTGAAGTCAGCACTGACCTTTCTGACCTCTGAATAGAGGCTTTCACACAGTTCAGCCGTGTAATCCTTTGTTCTCTGCTGCCGCCTCATTTCCCTCTTCCCCCCCCCCTCCCCTCTCCATAGAACAGACAGGGGCATGTCTGATGCAACAAGACCTGATAATTTCCTGATAATTAGTGAAGAAGAGAGGGGGGGGGCAGGGGGAAGTCTTTTTGAATGCAGATAATGGCATATTTGCCCAATGTTTTCTGGTGTTTTTAAAGCTCTGTGGCAATTTTTCCAAAATGCAGCATGCTGAGGGTGTGCGTTTTTTTCAGCAAACATTGCTGTTTTTTCAACCATAGACTTCAATGGGATTGTTCTGGTTGTCTCAAAAATGCTGTTGCTGTGCAGATAGTGTTTTTTTTTTTTTTTTTTTTTTTGTTCTTTCTGGCATTTTTGTCATCTTTTGTGGTCCAGTAATTAGGTCCTGTGGTAGCAGAGGAAAAAAAAAAAAGTTCAGCACATAAAAACGCCTAAATCACAAACAAGATCATTTTCACATAACTCGGTCAGAACTGCTGCCGCAAAAAATGCAAACGCTTGAATAAAACGTCTAGTGCTGCATTGGCGTTTTCTGGATCCTCTAATTTTTATCCGCAAAAAATTGTCCATGTTACATCTGTAGTGTCCTCCGTATTGTAATGTTTTTTTGTGGAACCACCAAAAAGGTGTAGTGAAGGGGAATGGCAAAAATTATATCATTAGCTGTCCCAATGCCCTGAAAAAAGGTCACATGGTCATCTGGGGGCCATTTTACAGTCATTTCTATCCAGTTAGCAGGAGGAGCTTGATGATGTCACAAAAAACGGACCCCTCATACGGATTGTTTTGCGGATTGCAATGTACTCTCTCTAAAAAAAAAAAATTGCACCCTCTGTAGACTTCTGTTGGGGTGTCCTTTCCACAATTACGGACCTATTACTAGAAGTCCTATTTTTTTTTCATTGCGGATCTGCAAATTACTGGATGGATGAATAACACAATTGAAAATAATAGGTTTGTAATGAACTTTGTATTTCCTAGTCCCTACAAACGGATGAAAAATACTGATGTGTGAATAAGGCTTAAATACTCAATTTTCTTATAGAGCGTAAACATACAATTGTATCCTGGCAGCGAAGAGACTGATATGTCATAGAGGTGTGGCCAGGGCACTTCAGCTCCATGGTCACGCTTCTGACTCTCCAGAGGAGCAATAAAAAACCTTTTCTTAACTGATTGTAGTCTTGCTGACAGTTTAACACATTGGGGTTGTCTTGTTCTTTTAATCAGCCATAGCACAAACAGCATGAAACTCATTATAAAGTATAGTGGAGAGCTGTAGGCTGAGCCACCGATAAAACAATGTGTTTTGTTACAGGCTTTCTTTATAGGCTCGATTTACACCCATCATTTTAGTGCATATTTTTATATTGTTTTTCATTTTTATTTCAGATATTCTCTGCCAGACATTGTTTTAATGTCTATGGTAAAAAGTTAAGCCTGTTTTTTTGGGTCTTTTTTTTAATATAATATATCTGCTCTATAGAACTTTACAAATGCTGGGGGGGGGAATGCTTGTTCAAAATATTCTAAACTAAAAAGGCATCAAAATGGTTGAAATGCAGGGCTTATTTTACGAGCTTTTCAAAATGCAGAAAATGCCCTAACAGCTTAAAATACCATGCAGTTAAGCTGAAGTTACTGATCATAGCTGTATCACAATGGAGCAGAGCCAAAAAGAAGGCAACAGCAGGAAATCATCAGCCCTGAGCTGCTGGGGGAAAGATCTTTTTTACACATCAACCGAAATACATCGAGTCGCATAAACCCACTTGCTTTGCCATTTACCATTAAAATTGCAGAAGTCCCCACCTGTTCAGGTATTTTTTAAAGCGACTCTGCACCCACAATTTGACCTCCCCCCCCAAACCGCTTGTACCTTCGGATAGCTGCTTTTAATCCAAGATCTGTCCTGGGGTCCGTTCGGAAGGTGATGCAGTTATTGTCCCGGGACTTAGATTGTGTATGCATTAGGCTGGCACACCCTCTCTGTCCCTCCTCCCCGCCCTCCTCATCATTAGGAATGCTCCAGGCAGATTGTCTCCTATTCCCCACCTGTGTGGGGGGCACATGGGCTGGATTGTTAAGGCACCTGTGCAATGTTCAGACAGGAGAAAATGTTCCAGTGACATTCCTAATGATGAAGAGGGTGGGAAGGAGGGACGGAGAGGTGGGGCAAAGTTAGGGCACAGATACTCCAAGCCACGCCCATTGGCCATGGGGCTACAACTTTAAAAGTTGTCTCTTAGGACAATAACCGCATCACCTGCCGAACGGACCCCAGGACAGATATTGGATTAAAATCGGCTATCCGAAGGTACAAGTGGTTTGGGGGGTCAGATTGTGGGGACAGAGTCGGTTTAAGGGTTCTGTTCTTTATCCATTTTTGCCAACCTACCTATTTTTTCCCTTCGAAAAATTTTAGAGGCTATAGCTAATTTAACAGCTTGGAGTTTATAACCATCTACTTAAAGGAGGATTTGTTGTTTTGATTTTTATTTTTTTCCCAAATCAACTGATACCAGAAATTTATATAGATCTTTTACTTAAAAATATCCAGTCTTTCAGTACTTACCAGCTGCTGTATGTCCTGCAGGAAGTGGTGTACTCTTTCCGGTCTGACACAGTGCTCTCTGCTGCCACCTTTGTCCATGTCAGGAACTGTCATGAGAAGTAGCAAATACCAATAGAAAGCCTCTACTGCTCTGGACAGTTCCTGACATGGACAGAGGTGACAGCAGAGAGCACTGTGTCTGACTGGAAAGAATACATTACTTCCTGCAGGACATACAGCAGCTGATAAGTACCGGAAGAATGGAGATTTTTAAATAGAATAAATTACAAATCTCTGGCACTTGCTGGGACCAGTTGATCTGAAAGAAAAAAAAATGGTGAACTACCTCTTTAACCCCTTAGCGACCCATGACGTATCTGATACGTCATGGTGCCGCTCGGGGTGTTCAGAGCGGGGTCCCGCCGGGACCACGCTCTGAACGGCGCTGATCCCGGCTGACACGTGCAGCCGGGCAGTGCCTCTATTAGCCGGCGCGGGTCCCGTTGCCGCGCCGGCTAATTAAGCCTCTAAGTGCAGCTGTCAAACCTGACAGCTGCACTTAGAGGCACTGCGCCACACGTCCCTGGTGTCTAGTGGGACGGATCTCCCCCCCACGATGCGATCGCGGGGGGGGGGGATCCGTTCTTCTGCCCGTGCCGGGCCTCAGCGTCGGAATGACGCTGATCCCGGCTCGGCAATAGATTGCTATGGCCTGCAGCAGGCCATAGTAATCTATGACCGATCTAATCGATCTTTGCTGTGTATATAAACAGCATTGATCTCTATGAGAGAACAGTGCTGTCTATATACAAGTCCCCCAGGGGGGCTTCTAGTTACAGTAAAAAAAAAAGTAAAAAAGTGTTTTTATTAATAAAAAATCCCCTCCCCTAATAAAAGTCCAAATCACCCCCCTTTTCCCATTTTATAAATATAAATTAATAAATAAATAAACATATTTAGGATCGCCGCGCGCGTAATCGCCCGAACTATTAATTAATCACATTCCTGATCTCGCACGGTAAACAGCGTCAGCGTAAAAAAATTCCAAAGTGCAAAATTGCGCATTTTTGGTCGCATCAAATCCAGAAAAAATGTAATGAAAAACGATCAAAAAGTCGTATATGCGCAATCAAGGTACCGATAGAAAGAACGCATCATGGCGCAAAAACTGACACCTCACACAGCCCCATAGACCAAAGGATAAAAGCGCTATAAGCCTGGGAATGGAGCGATTTTAAGGAACGTATATTTGTTAACAATGGTTTGAATTTTTTACAGGTCATCAGATACAATATAAGTTATACATGTTATATATCATAGTAATCGTAACGACTTGAGGAACATGCATAACAAGTCAGTTTTACCATAGGACGGACGGCGTAAATGCAAAACTCCCCGAAATCAAAACAAATTCGTTTTTTTTTTCAATTTGACAGCGCAAATGATTTTTTTTCCGGTTTCGCAGCATATGTTATGGAAAAATAATGCCTGTCATTGCAAAGTACAATTGGTTTCGCAAAAAAAAAGCACTCATATACGTCTCTAGGTGAAAAAATGCAAGCGCTATGGACTTTTAAGCTTAAAATGGAATAAGCAAAAGCGCAAAAACAAAAATAGGCTTTGACCTTAAGAGGTTAAGCAAACATTTTTTTTGCATGTATAGTAGTAAAAAAAAGCTATTTGAACCTAAAATTGTTCATTTGGACATCATACATGGGTCCCCCATATGTGTGCGCTGTACAAGTAGTTCCCATTCTTCCTGTAGCCATTTACCACGATGTAACACTACACTGTGAGGGAGATTTATCCAGACTCTTTGGAAAATGAAAGGTGGAATCTGGTTGGTTGCTATGTTGCCATGTTGGATAAATCTCCACCTACATTTCTCCTGCTTGGCTGTCCAGCTCTCTCTGGCAGAATCAGCGGCTCACAGAGATACACCTCGGCTTGATTGTTACTTCCCTGGCCGCCTTAGTTTCCCTTCACACGATACATGTTGGCCGTGATTCTCTAGTACAACACTAATACACAAGGGCAGGATTAGACTAGACATAGGGATTGCTTGATAGAGACGGCACTAAGTAGGGTCATGGCTCCACATGACATACAAGACTCCCTTGTTGGTAAACATCTCTCTCTCTCCTCATATAAAAAAACATGATGAGTTGCAATTTCCGATCGTTTCAGAACACATCAAGGGAATCAAATCATGTATTCTAAATTCACTTAGCGTTGTCTGTCCAGGACTATTCCCGCATGCCATCATAAAGAATGACTTACCACTACGTAGAAGGTTTAGAAGATATTCTTTTCCAGTGACAAGCAGTGAGTGTATTCAGTGTATAGAAATATATATATATATATATATATATATATATATATATATATATATTTATATATATATATATATATATATATATATATATATATATATATATAAAAATAAAATTTTTGTCTTGTCTTTACAAGCCCGTTCAGATTGGGCTTCCTGATTGGAGAAACTGCGCCGACTGAATGTCAGGCTTGAATTAGCATGTAGCATGTCAGGACTTGTTGTCCCAGATGTTGGGGAAGGTTGATTTGTATGCAAATGTGACGAGCTCTCAAGTACGCAGCCAGATATTAGTCGTATTAAATTTCTCTCACGTAGCTTAGATGAACATTGTCTGTCTTAAACACGATTAGTGTAATAACCAAATTAACATGGCTCATCTTTCTGCACAAAAAGTAAGATTGAAAATATCATTTAGTGAGTGCAAATAAGCCCATATGTCCAGACTGACTGCACGACATAGTATATATCACCCTACACATTGCAATCCAGCTCCTGGCTTTAAGCATTTTTCTTTTTCTATATAGCAAATCCACAAGTTTTGCAGGCCACTAGATTTTATATTTAGATCACCTCTAAGAAACTTTTTGGGATAAGCTCCCCCCCCCCAAAAAAACAAAACAGATGCGTTTGTGTGCATCCATTTAGAAAAGGATAAAACTGATCCTTTTTTTTTTATGTACACAACACGAACTTGACCTCCATTTTTGTCTGTGAAAAAAAACTGATTCGTTTTGATCCTTTTTTTTTTTATTATTATTATTATTATTATAATTGAAGTTAATGGGAAAAACTGCTCAAAACAGATGCACACAAATAAATGCATCCATTTTTTTTTTACTCCCCCCACCCCACCTCCCCTCCCCCTAGTCATTTGTAGGCAGCATTTAACCTGGTCTTTCAATGAGAAAACAAATTCAAGTTTAAAGGAAAAGTCTATCCAAAATAAAAATAAAAAATATGTAAGAGGCAGCAGTGTGTGAGAACATAATAGAGTTAATACCTACCTCTTCCTCGTACCCTGGCACCGCTACATTACCACTCCTGGGCCCCCGCTGGCTGCCTACAACTCCTTGATTCGTCATGACTCAACTCAGGAATAACCGCTCAGCCAGTCAGTGACTGGGACAGGACACCACTGAAGTCACAGGCTGAGGGGGCCCTTCCTGCCTGGTCGTGACGACACCAGAACATGAGAGGAACTGGAGGGTGACGGCGGTCAGACACCTAGTAATACCGTGCCCCGGGGGAAGGGTATTGATTCTTAGGTTTCTGCACCCCTGTATGTATTTTGTGTTTTAGCCGGACTTCTCCTTTGAGATGAATAATTAAGGAGCGAAGGAACCCATTTTTCTAGAATGAGATGCAGTAAAGTTTCTTCTTCTCTCTTCTCCCGAGTTCTCCCTTGTTCTACATGAATAGCCTTTCATCTTGACTTGACTTGTAAGACTACATTTTCCTTGCAACACTACTTTGCCGGCTGCAGCTTTCCCTGGCAAAAAGCCTGCCCAATGGGTATTCCAATTGGGTGGCAGATAGAAAAGAATATGACTGCAGGATCAGGCTACGGAGCTTATTTGTGATTTTTTTTATTTTATCCATGAGAGACATAAATTTGCATTGAGAAATGATATATATATTTTTTTTAATGACCATTGGCAGAGATGGTTTGTTATGATTTGTAAAGATGTATTTTTGTTACTCTTTGTAGCAATAAAAATGAATGTGGTTGCAATGACACACGTAGCCTTTAGTGTATACGCCTTTCATCTCCTGCAGCTGTTTACAGAGAAAATGATGGATACAAACTGCAAATTATAAAAGATTCTATGTAGCAATTATTACTGGGATTATTTGTCAGTGGTGAAAATGACTCCTCGCCCTCGTGTACGCAGGAAATAACACAAGTTTTGTTTCATTTTCCAAATTGTCGTAAGTGAATCATGTTGTTTTTTTTTTTTCTTTAAGCAAAGCAAAAGCTTGAGGATAGACTGGCAGCAGCTGCAAGGGAGAAACTGGCACAGGCGGCCAAGGAATCCAAAGAGAAACAACTGCAAGCAGAACGCAAACGCAAGGCTGCTCTCTTCCTGCAGACACTAAAGAACCCACTGGAAATGGAGATGGGAAGGATGGAGGAGAGCACCTTTAATTCCGAGGTTAGTTTCACCTGATTGTTTTACTTGCAGATTTTGCTGCAGCTCTGCATGCCGCCTGCAGCAGATTTCATAATAAGATTTACTTGCAGATTGCATTTTCCATGACTGAAACTGACATACTATTGAGTTCTAGGTTCATTTTCATGTCATAATTGAGTAAATGTGATACTTGTTCACACATGCAGTAACGCAAATCGAATGTATCATTTAATTGCAATAATTGATCACTTTATTGCAGTAATTAATCCTTTTAATTGCCGTCAAGCTGCCCTTGCGTTCTGGCAGTAAAACTTCCAAAAGTGTGCGAGTATACCCTCAAAGAGTAGACAAAGTAAGCGGAGGGTGTGAGTTTTCATATTCTGATTATATATTATAATATACAGTGGCGCCTTGGATTAAGAGCATAATTCATTCCGGGGCCATGCTTGTAATCCAAATCCACTCTTAAAGCAAGATATAATTGAAATGCAGACAATTGGTTCCACACCCCAAAAATGTTGTTTTTTTATTCTGAATAACATGTAAAACAAATGAAACAAACATTTAGAAACAGCAGAATGTGATATTATAAGTTACTGTACAGTAATGGAGAGGATGGGAAACACAAGGACTGACAGACTGCAGGGAGCATGAAGGAATGAGCAGGCAGATGTGGGCACATACATGCAGCACTCTGTCCGGGGAGAGAGGGGTTACAGCTATGAAGAGATTACCTCCAAAGTCCTGTCCCCTGATGTAAGCCCAGCCTGAAGTGGATCTGCAATGATGTGTAAGGTGAGGGAGACTTCCTCAGTCAGAGTACAGTGCTGTAGACCCCGCTATGCAGAACATGCCCCCCCCCCTACATTCCCCCTCCCACCCAGTACAGGGAGCTCTTAAACCAAAGCAATGCTCTTAAACCAAGTCACAGTTTTGAAAAACTGTGAGCTATTCTTGGAAAAAGGCTCTCAATCCAAGTTACTCTTAAACCAAGGTACCAGTGTGTATATGTATGTATGTATGTATATATATATATGTGTGCGTATGTATATTTATGTGTGTGATATATATATATATATATATATATATATATAATTATTTTATTTATTTTTTTCCCCTCACGTCTTCCAGTACCAAGTGGTGTATTCTTTCCAGTCTGGAGAGCAGGAGAGGTTTTCTATGGGGATTTGCTCCTGCTCTGACAGTTCCTGACATGGACAGAGGTGGCAGCAGAGAGCACTGTCAGACTGGAGAGAATATACCACTTCCTACAGGGCATACAGCAGCTGATAAGTACTGGAAGACTAGACATTTTTTAATAGACGTAAGTTAGAAACCTCTGGCACTCCCTGACAGTTGATTTTGAAAGAAAAAAATTTGTTGAACAACCACCCATCCATAAGGTGAATGGTAACACCCAGGTGTCAATTTATTCATACTTTCTAGAAGAAATTACACAAGAATGGCACAATGTAGAGATCTGTGAAAATAGTAGAATTTAGGTATTTACAGAAAAGAAATCCTCGTCGAGAGAAGACGTTCTTCAATGGATGACCTTTTCATTGACGTACCCATTACATGTTATTTTTTTCCCCTAATACCCAGATGTTTGATTTTTTTTTTTTCTCCTCGTTTTAAGTGATAGACCTGTCACCGGTGTTGATGTGAGAGTCTTTGTACTGCTTCACTGTGCACACAGCAGAGACCTTTCTGCTAATATGGCTATCATGGTTTATTATGAAATGTCAAGCATATGCGGTAAATAGATTATGCACATGCTCATTTATGGAAATCAGAGTGCATGCTCATTCCGCTTAATTAATCTCTGCTAATAATGTTCCTGATTTCATTAGCACCAATCAAAGAGGGAACCCAAACACCTCTAGAACCAGCAGCCTGAGAGGGGATAATGGGGTTTTTCTAATTGCACAATGAAATTCTCATTTTCACTGGCCGTACGTGGCGGCAGCAAGGTCCGGAGTCTTCAGGAATGGGGCAGGTGTAATGTATTGCACAATCTTGTAGAAAACAAACAAATGTGTTCTTTTCAGTTCGGTGTGTAAGGGGTACTATTACACCAAGCGATTTTTTGACAACTAACGGTAAACGATCTTAAACGACCGATACAGCAAACAATCCGAAATCGTTCACCCAATTACACGGAACGAGGATAGTTATTTATGATCGTTCTTGCGATTGTTTAGACAGATTAAAACAGCTTAAACTCTAGTAGCTACAATACGAAGACTATTACAGAAGGAGGGATTTGGTAAAGCATGTTGTAAAAGTGTCAAAAAATGAAAAATCACTATTTACAAAAACTGTCAATAATCCAATTTCCGCCATTCCTCTCCTCTCTGTCCCTATATCGCTCTGTTAGTCTCTCCCTGCTCTGCTCTAACTGCCTGCTGCCATCCTGCTCTCTCCTCCACACACAGCCGACTGGCCGCCTCCATTACCGAACTTCACAGTTGCTGACATCACAGAGGGTCCTGCAGCTGATTTGACGGGCGCTAGGGATTATGGTTAATCTTTCTTCCGTCCAGTGACATTCGTGACAGCATGTGCAGCCGCCATTTTGTTGTTTTGCAGATTTCCCTAACGAATTGTCGGGAATTCGCTTTGCAGACCCAAGCGAACTGACCGCGTGATTCACAGCAAATCTCGATTCGCCTCATCCGCTCTAATTGTAATCTCTCTTATACAAATGTATGTTACGGTTTACATCAGTATCTGTTTTTACACACTTTTATAGTTTTGGCTTCAGAGTCAGGATGTGCTGCAGACAAATGGACCAATTCATGTAATAGAAACCTATTACAAACAAATGATTTTTCATTTGTTGCCTGCAATCACACTGAACGATTATTGTTTGAATTCGAACGATTTAACGATTTTTCGCACGATAATCGTCCCGTGTAATAGGGCCCATAGTGTAGAGAGGTTGTTCTTTTTGCTCTCAAAATAATTCGATCAGATTTGAGAGCACCCTTGAAGGAGGCAATGTTTTATTCTGCCGACTACCAGGGGTTCCAGACTATAATCGTTTTGTGTAATAGGCTCATGCAGAAAGGCAACGATCAACCAATACCCACAATGTCAGCTGAGCGTTCCCTTTCTACACGAACCATTTTCCAGATAACGATAACAAGGGTCTTCTTTTAGTCACTCGGTGCAATAGGAGCAGTGGCAGCAGGCCGCCACTATCTTCTATGGGCCATCCGGACAATCTAAATATCATCTGGGCAGCCCCTCCCGGCGCTTGCTTGCTCCTAAATATTGGGCTGTGTAAAACTTATAATGGCGCCACCTAATTGGAGATTGCTGCTGTGAGTGACATGCGCTACGACATGCGTCCACTGCTTCTCCGATCTTGTTTCCCTGGTTTGTGTAAGTCTCAGTGTTTAAAAGTTTGTCCCGATTTAAATGCATCTGTTAGCGCTGATGACTTGTCGGTTTTCTCTTTCATTTTTCTGTCGTTTCCAGAATGATCTTTTCTTCCTAATTACTTTATCTTTCTGAATTCAAGCTATTCAGCTGAGAGGAGGATTCATGCTGTTTGTGTTGTGCGATTTGCTCATCAATTAGCTCCTGGCAATGAAAAGCACTCCGCACAATTGTAGCATATTTTCTTCAGTAATTTGGTGGATGAGGGCGTCCTAACTTGGGAGAAGTAATGTTAATTTTATTTTTATAATTTTTTTTTTTTTTTTTCATAGAAGCCTGTTGTAGGGTCATTTATAAGTTTTTTTATTTTCTTTGAACACCCTTGCTAGTAAGTAAATTGTGTACCTATAATAGCTAGACACGAATTCCAAAGGACCTTTCCATTGAGTAGTTTGTTTTCTAAGAAGAAACTGTTTACATCTACCTTTTGTTATGTTTGTAACTGCAAAGAGACAATAGCATTGGTAACATCTGTGCATTAAATTTAAAGCGGTACGGGGGGCGTGACCGGAAGTCGATGGGAGCAGACGTCTGAGCCTGAGCTCCGCTGACCGCTGCCGTTATATAGCGGTTTCCACTTACCGTACACCGCACCGAACCCTGTCATTATGGTGCAGAAGCGTTCCCAGAAGTCCACGGCCAAATCTGGAACCGGGGCTGCCGCCCGTGCCGGCCCGCTAGACTCCTTCCTGCAAGCCACATCGCAGCCTGACGGAACCAAGATGGCGCCGGCTGCGACCAGAAGAACGCGCAGGGCCTCAGACCCGGGCTCTCCGTTCCTGGATGCCCTGCAGCATTCCTCCGCGTGTTCTCCGTCCCCCCGACATCGCTCACAACAACAGCCAGAGGAGCGAACCCCCCCGCCGAGACCCCAGGTTAGTGGGCTGCAGCCTACCGCAACCCCGTTTCGGCCAGCCGGGCAGGCACATGAGGGAGATGGCGGGACCCGCTCTGCGGAAACGCAGCCACACTCCCCATCCCTACACTCTGAGGAGGACATGCTGGATGACGGGGGGGAGAGACCAGCTGGGGACCCCTCACCACCTCTGCCGCAAAGACCCGGCAATCGCCAAAATATACGGCCGCAGACCGCGCCAGCTGCACATGAACCTGACAGTAATAGAGGGGCTGGAGAGTGGTGGTCCTCCCAATCTACATCTTCGGAGTGTGAGGCCCCACAAGATGACAGATGGACCCACTTTCTCCACAATATCCCCACCAAAGAGGACTTCAGGTCCCTCATATCAGAAATGAAAGGTGCCTTCAAGTCTGAAATCGCGACTATCCGCCATGATTTACGCTCCATGCAGCACCGTATGGAAACACTAGAGGAGGACCATGACCATACTCGCACTTATATACAGGATTTACACTCCACCATCTCTACCCAACACGCAGCTATGTGCGAGTACCAGAGACACCTTGAGGACATTGATAACCGTGGCCGGAGACACAATGTTCGTATCCGGGGGCTCCCTGAAGCCACCCGTGACAACGACCTCAAATGTACAGTAGAGGCCATATTTAATCAGATTCTCGACGCCCCAGCGACCCATACGGTTCAACTGGATAGAGCACATCGGGCCCTGCGCCCCAAAGAGGCCTCTTCCTTGCCCAGGGATGTCACCTGCTGCGTCACAGACTACTCCCTGAAGGAATCTATCATGACCAAAGCCCGTGAGAAGCGGAACATCGACTTTGATGGGGCACCCCTGCAGATACTACCGGATCTCTCCTGGGTGACCCTTCAAAAGAGGAGGAAACTTCGCCCATTGCTCCAAACCCTGCAGGGACTGAACATTCCGTACAGATGGGGTTTCCCGTTCAGCCTCACGGCGAGACGGGACGGGAGATCTGCCACACTCCGGGTCGCGGGGGACCTCGAGGGGTTCTGTGCCGCCATGGACATTGATGTCCCACGCCTCCTACCCTGGGAGCTGACCCCCCCACCCCCCCCTCCCCCACCCGTGTGGACCCCTGTCACTGGCCACAGGAAAAGGTCGGCCCAAGGGTCTTCCTCCAACCAGCGGAGGCCCCCTAATAACCCGCGCCCTACCTAAGTCCCGTTGGCCTCTGAGTGTTGGCCCAGAGGGTTCCCGGGGTGTTTCTCCGGCCTCCTCCCTAATGGGTTCGGTGCTACCTTCCAACCACATGCTACCGCATAGTCCTTTCTGATACCATCGGCAGCGGCGCCGACCTCTGCACTAAATGTTCCCCACCGCTCTATCTCTGTGTGTGATAGGGCTGATTCAACCCCCTTTTTCTTTTCTACTTGTCCTCCTGACTCTGCTCCGTCCACTTCTGTCACTTCTCCCCCTCTGTCTGCTGAACCTTCCTTTGTCCCCCCTCCTGGGGACTAATTGTTGTCCTTTGAACCCTGGGATGTCATCCCCCCTGGATGGCAGTCTTCCTCAGCAGCTACTGGGGACCGGCAGGTTCCTGCCCCGGTATGATCGGCGTGTTCGCCGTAGTTTTCTTTCAGTTTTGTTTTTGTTTCTGTGTTTAATGTTTGATGTGTTTAATCCCCCCGTTTTGTCTGTTTCTTTTGTGTTCCCTTTATGTTTGCAGGAGCCGTTCTGTTGCAGTGACCGGTGGTGTATTGTGAGTAGCAGCCTGGCCGACCAACGCCCGTCTCGCCTACTAAATTATCTCCGCTTTTTTGACCAGGAGGGGGGCTCGCTGGGACTCCCATCTCCTCCAGCTTCAGCTCTGTATACAGAGCCCAGGTACTTCCCTATTACACAGCTCATCACCCTGACACATCATGGTGCGTTTTGTTAGCTTTAATGTTAAGGGTCTTAACTCCGACCTAAAACGGAGGCTCCTTCTACGTGAGCTTCAGCAGCTACGGGCAGACATTGCCTTTATCCAGGAAACGCACCATGATGCATCAGGTACATTTCGATTCGCCCTCCGGAAATATCCTACAGTTTACTCAGCAGTGAAAGATAAAAAGAGGGCGGGTGTTGCTATCATGATAGGCTCACACTGCCCGCTCCATGTAGATTCCACTGATATAGATCCCCAAGGCCGCTATGTCATTCTTACTGGCAGACTGGAAGGTGTCC
This sequence comes from Dendropsophus ebraccatus, assembly GCF_027789765.1. Classification (NCBI taxonomy): domain Eukaryota; kingdom Metazoa; phylum Chordata; class Amphibia; order Anura; family Hylidae; genus Dendropsophus; species Dendropsophus ebraccatus. Next base: position 4,164 of record NW_027210254.1, on the reverse strand, counting down.
AGGTCACGTTGTGCAATGTCTACTCCCCGAATGACGGACAGATGCGCTTTCTCACCCAGGTCTTCGCCAAGCTGGCCCGCCTCCCTCCATCTCTAGTACTAATTGGCGGAGACTTTAATATTCCACCTTCTGAAACCTGGGACTGGCACGCTATCTCTGCCCGTTCCCCCCCCAAACACACAGTACAGCTCTCCCTAGCCTTTCGTAAACTGATGAGGCAACACCAGCTCTTTGATCTCTGGAGGACTAGTCACCCTAAAGACAAGGCTTATACATTCTATTCACACCCGCATTCCACCCATACCCGTATAGACCTATTTCTGGGCAACATCCTGGGCCTGCGTTCTCTCTTATGTGCCGAGACCCATTCTATTACGTGGTCAGACCATGCCCCGATATCTCTGGATGTCGCCCTGTCTACCGGTGCTCGTAGGGTCTGCCACTGGCGCCTCAACGAGATGCTGTTGAAAACTCCCCTACACAGGGAAACTTTGGCTGCGGGTTTGAAAGAATATTTTAGACTGAATCTGGGGAGCGTATCCTCTCCCTCTACGCTCTGGGAAGCGCATAAATCGGTATTTAGGGGAAATTGTATTGCACTCTCCTCTAGATTGAAAAAAGACGCTCAGGCCCGTATAGCTGCCCTCACTCGTCAATTACACATAAAGGAAGCCCGCATGTCTAGTCACCCCTCCGTTCCTCTCCTTAGAGAAATAGTAACACTGCGCAACTCACTGAAGGATGAGGCGGTCTCCAGGGCCACCCGTTTGCTGTCCTTCACCAGGCACAAATATTATGACAAGGCTAATAAAGCCCACAAATTACTAGCCTCCCAATTGAGAGACCAGACTGTGAAAAACTCTCCGCACATGGTGAGGGATAGCTCGGGTGGCTTGTCATACGATCCCGCCCGGATAGCCTCAATTTTTTCCGAATACTACTCCTCCCTATACTCTCTCCCGGACCCCTTACCTAGGGATTCCGTAGAGAGAGACTGCCTCCTCCAGTCCTACCTAGCTGATTGCCACCTGCCCAGACTCTCGAGCGACGACCTAGCCATGCTTAACGGGTCCATCACAGCAGAGGAGATTACCGATGTCCTTAAGGACCTTCCCTCAGCTAAATCCCCAGGCCCCGATGGCCTTCCCTACACATATTACAAAACTTTCTCTGAGATTTTACTTCCACACATGACCTCCTTGTTTAATGCTTTCCTGCAGGGTGAAGATAGGATCCCATCCCCTATGCTAGACTCATTTATTACTGTTATACCCAAATCCGAGAGGGACCCCTCTGACCCAGCCAGTTATAGACCAATATCCCTGTTAAACGCGGACTTCAAAATATTCACTAAAATTCTGGCGGTTAGGTTGGGGGTGCTCCTGCCGAGTCTCATACACGCGGACCAGGTTGGATTTGTCCTAAATCGCCAGGCAGGTGATAACACCCGGCGGACCATCGACCTGATAGAGGTCTTAAACAAGACCGACTCTCAAGGATTGCTGTTGAGTCTGGATGCAGAGAAGGCCTTTGATAGGCTAGGCTGGCCCTTCTTGTTCGCTGCCCTGAAGTCATACGGCGTTTCTGGGCCTTTTCTGCAGACAGTCCAAATGCTTTACTCTACGCCTACTGCCCGTGTCCGCCTTCCGCATGCCACCTCTCCACCTTTCACGATACACAATGGGACTCGGCAGGGATGCCCCCTGTCCCCGCTCTTGTTTGTCCTTAGCATTGAACCCTTGGCGGCTAGAATCCGCCTCTCCCCTGACATCCAAGGAGTGAAGGTACGGGACCGTGAATTCAAACTGTCATTATTCGCGGATGATATCCTCCTAACGATCAGTAACCCTCAGGTATCCCTCCCTAACCTTCACTCCTTGATTACGGAATTTGGGTCCATCTCCGGTTATAAAATCAACTCCCGTAAAACGGAGGCCATGCCTATTAACCTCCCCCCTCCTTTACTTCATGCCCTTCAATCGGCGTATCCCTACAAATGGGTGGTAGATAGACTGCGCTATTTAGGTACTAATCTTACCCCGTCCTACCACTTACTCTACAAACACAACTTCCCGAATTTCTTCCGGGAAATATCGTTACAACTAACGAAATGGTCTAAACTTCCCCTTTCCCTTATTGGTAAAATTACCACTGTAAAAATGAATGTCTTACCCCGCTTCCTCTATTTACTAGAAACCCTTCCTATCCCCATCACCAGCTCAGCACTGAAGAAATTCCAGAGTTCCCTCTTGCAGTTTGTCTGGGGTGGGGGGCGCCACCGGATCTCCAAAACAGTGATGTGTGCGGGGAAATCCCGTGGTGGGCTTTCCTTCCCGGATATCCACAAATATTATCTCGCGGCCCACCTACGGAGGATCCCTTCCTGGACCACTCTCCAGGCCTTCAATAAGTGGACCGAAATAGAGAAGCTCTGGATGGCGCCTACCCACCCTAGCGAACTGATCTGGTCCCCCGGCTACTCGGGCACGTTGTCCTGGCTTCTGGGACCGATGAGACACACTATGGAGGTTTGGCTCACGAGCGACAAACTATTCTCCCTTAAATCCAAACCTTCCCTCTTGACACCATTCCTTTATACTGACCTACTGCAGGGGAGCTACCACCGGGACACCATATGGCCTTGGCAAATGGCCCGTTTGTTCAACTTTGCCGACATATCGTGCCCCCTCTCCAGGAAGGTCTTACCCTTTTCAGTTCTCAGAGAACGATTCGGCCTCCCTTCTCAGGCAGCTGATTTTCATGCACAAATCTCATTGTTTGCTTCCGTGATTACTGGACACCGACCTTTTGCCAAACCCACATTGTTTGAAATGTTATGTAGGAATTCACCCTCGACCAAGGGATTAATATCGTCCATATACTCCATTCTCAACGCCCCCTTGGAGGAACTTGATCAACCCCACCCCTACATGGCCAAATGGGAAGCTTACCTTAATAGACCTATCTCCAAGGGCCTCTGGCAGATAATTTGGTCCCAGGCGGCCAAATCCTCCTCCTGTGTTGCTTACCGTGAGAACCAATACAAAATTTTGTTTCATTGGTACCATACTCCCGCCCTTCTCCACCGATTATTCCCCTCAACACCTTCCACTTGCTGGAGGTGCTGCTCTTCCGAGGGGACATTGCCCCACATTTTCTGGGACTGCCCTGTACTGAGACCCTACTGGTCGGGTATTCGAGATCTGGTTTCTGTGGTTCTCCAGCGGGATGTACCTTTATGCCCCCTAACTTATATCCTTAATGTTCCCCCAAAGAACTTGGGTAAACGGTCGGCCAGGCTGCTCTTGCACCTCTTAACGGCGGCAAAATGTTTATTGACCAGATACTGGAAACAAACCCTCATTCCATCCGCAGTGGAGTTGGTCAACAGGATACAAGAGGTGCGGAGGAACGAGTATCTCTCCGCATCGGCCGAAGACAGGGTGGATCACTTTCAAAAAATTTGGTCGCTGTGGGATACCTATTATGAACAATTTCACACCCCCGGTCAGACTCCTGTAACCAACGTTACTGTTTGATTGTCTCCTAGTTGTATTTGTATGTCTTGTCTTGTCTCCCCCCAGTATTTGTTACGTTCCTGGTTAAGGGTTTCTCATTCCGCATTTGCTTACCAAGGGCTCACTTGACGACGTAACCATAATGAGGCCCTAAGATATGACCACCTCAGGCACCCACACAGGTGACCCCCTGGCCTCTTCGCATATCTCATAACTTTCTACCGGTGGGTAATGTGTCATAGACCCCATCTTACAGCATTGTTTCGCCTTATTCATCACAATTCTTACTCTGTTTCATTGATGACCCTTATACAATGTTGTTTACTTGTTCACTGTTTATTTTTTCTGTATTTTGAAAATCCTAAAATAAACAATTTATAAAAAAAAAAATTTAAAGCGGTACTCCGGTAAAAAAAAAAAAATTTTTTAATCAATTAGTGTCAGTCATACAGATTTCTATTTAAAGTGACACTGTTTCCCTTTTTGCATTCTGACTCCTCGACACAGATGTAATTGGTACATTTAGCAGTTTTCATACCCTATTTTACATCATACGTCATGATGCTTGTTCACGTAAAAAAGTGATCTTTTGTGCTAAGTGGGCGGGGCTTCACGGTAACTGTCACTTAACTCCGCCCACAGTGTT